>NW_010224896.1:0-36503 GCF_000690775.1 Eurypyga helias
TGGGGCGAGACGGGCCTTCCCAGGGGGAAGGGGGATGGTGCCCACCGCTGTATGCCGCTGCCAAGCGGCCCCTGCACGGGAAAGAAGGAAAAGGGGCGGATGTGTGTGTGTGAAAGTAATTTTCATAAGAAAAAAAAACCGCCCAGACTTCATCTGAAGGGTTGCACGTGTCCAAGAGTTTCTCCATCCCTCGAGGCTGGAGGTGGGATGCCCATCAAATCACAGAATGGTTTGGGTTGTAAGGGGCCTTAAAAATCACCTAGTTCCAGCCCCCCTGCCATGGTTGTACCTGTGCAATCCCAAATTGATCCTGTAGGTTTCCCTATACTCAGGAGAGACCGGCATTTCCAGCGGCTGCGCCTCTCCCCGGTTGCACGGCCTGTTTTAGGAAGGGATGGGCTGCCCGAAGGAGGTGCCTGCCTCTTGCCATCGCCGAGATGGGACATTGAAATATTAGATGCTTGATGTTAGGTGAGATGACTCCCTTCATCCTCCCACATCTGGCTGAAGCAGCAGCTCTGGGTTGCCTTCAGGTGTGGCTAGATGCGCTATGACTTACGTAAAAAATGAGACTGCCTGACAGTAGCAGCCCATCCGTTCCTAAAATCTGTACACACTTTTACAATTATTCTGCACATTATGGAAATGAAACTCAGAAATGATTGGTTCATTTGACCACAATTTCCCCATGAGGCAGTGTCAGCGATGGGATTGTAACCCAGTTCTTCTGAGTTCCTGGGCTTGTGCTCTTATCATGCGAACTTCTGAGAAGTGAGAATTTAAATATTTTAAGACGCTTCATGAAGAAATCTAATGCCATTCTTTGGTTCACATGTGAATCATATTAAAGTACCATTTTTATCTAGAAGAAAATTTGCTATTTTTTTTCACAGCAGAAATGGTTTTGTCATTTAGACATAAGTATTTTGGCTTTCAGTTTTTGTGGATAGTATCTCTCTTCACTGCCAGCCTTTTTCCAGTCTTCAGGTTTAATTAACTGAGAACAATGATGCCATCACTTTGTTCTCATGATAGAGGCATACATCCTTAAATAAATACAGTGAATTTCAGTTTCTCAGGGTACAAGCTGCATACCTAAGTTCATATGGGTCAAATACTGAATTTCTTCGATAGATGTATTTACTTTGAATGACCCTTTTCTTTTTCCATTCAAATATTTATATGGCTGTCTATCTAGAACAGGTTTTTTGTTGTTGTTGTTGTTCTCATTATTTTTTAACATATGTAAAGGCATCACATCATAAATGGAAGAGAAGAAAGGGTGTGTGTAGTGATACGACATTCAAAGACTGACATCAGTTATTTTTCACCGGGGCAATTGTAGTAATCTGTTGATAGTTACAGACTTGCCATGTCTCATAAACCCAGGGGCTACAGCCATTATATAACAAAAGGATTCTATTCTAACATATGCATTTAAAAGTTTCACAGCAGTAAGCGTAACAGATGGGTGTTATTAATCTCTGGAATTGTGTAAATGCTTTTCTAATGATTGTCAGAAATGACATGTTCTTTTGTGGCATGACCTTCATCAACAGCAACATTTTAAATTAAATTATTCAAACACTCTAATAGGTTTAGAGTTAAGGCTGTAAACCAGTGTTTAAATATCATGATTTTGTTATAACTGTTAGTGTACTTCATTGTTAAAGCTAGTCTAAGTTGAAGGCCATTTTCCATAGGCCTTCATCAACAATTTCTGTTTTTTAATACTTTACATTTTCCCCATTTAAAGTCTGCATCTTCTTAGGTTGCACTGGCACAGTTCACACTTCCCACATTTGCCAATCATCAAGGCTACGTGGAGTAATTTTTAGATAGTTCCAAACAAACAAAACATTATTTCATCTTTTCCATGCAGAAGAGTGGAGAACAGACTGCTTCAGTAAACTGCAGGTGCAGAAGGAAAGAGTCTGGGTCTAAGGAAAGCTCTGCGCTTCTAACTAGGTGGAATATCTTCTGCCAAATTTTAAACATTTTCTCTGTGCCTTCCATGCTTTTGCAAGTCTGCTCAATGAGGATATTCTGGCTTGTGCTGAAGCACTTACCTTCCCTTACAATCCAGATCTCTACATGACCTCTATTCAATACACCTCCAAACACCCATTTTCTCATTTTATTGCAGTTCTGTTGACTGCACAGTTAGTCTCATCAGTGCTTCATGCTCTATCTCCACCCCTTAAGAAGGACTTTTCCCCACAGTTTCTCTTCAATCCCAATTTAAAATTATGAAAAATGTCAAGAAATTGCCTTAAAAAACAAGCATACAAAACGAAACAAAAAAACCCCTCAAATTTGTGAGCATAGTTATATAAAACTGTGATTAAAGGACACTATAGAAAAATTATAGAAAATGTGTAAACCAAGTAATTGAAATAAGCCTCTCAGTTTAAAGACTTCAGTTGATGTTAGAGGATATTGCAAGAGCCAAACGCAGTGCCCACAGAAGTGTATTGCTGTGGACTACTAGAGAGGCTTGTTTTGTCTGAGTTGTTTTGATTAATACATTTATCATCTCCTTTAGATGTTGTAATCTGGGGAGCTCATGGAGGCTTGTTCAGCAAGGCAGTGAGGCCAGGCTTGTCTGCTCTCAGACCATGGCACTGACAGTGCAGCGTCACTCTGTTCACACTCCCATTGATTAGCTTCAACCTCATTAGCCAGGGTCATCATCTCTCCTTGCACCAGGACGTGGTGCAGTTTGCCATGCTACTACCTTAGTCCATTGTTACTAACCTTAACAATACTTTTCCTCATTCTGAGCATAGCAAAGAAACCTGGTAACATCATCATCTCTGGTTCTGTCCTGGTCTACTCCAAGGGAGTGAATTTAGATTTTTCCACTGCTATTTTTTCTTTTTGTGCTGCCTTTTTCATCCTTGGCATTTTGTCACAGTTACATTTATGTTTAATTTAATACAGTAGAAACTCTTAAAATATGTAACGATACCCAGTAGCTTATTTTTTAAACCTTATTTTTAAATGGTCTTATCATCTTGCCTTGAGCTGAGCTCTGGAGCCTTGGACACCCGTTGCTAAAAGTGGAGCCGAAACCTCTGTTGATTTGAATGAGTGGAGAACATTTGTGCAGAAAAATTTCATGCATGAATCTTTCAGTAAACAACCAGAGATAAAAAAGTGATAATAAGGGTAGGATCTTTCCTATGTAATATAAACTTTCTCTAGATGGTAGGAATCTGTCCCTTACAATTCTCTTAACATTGTACCTCGGATGACCACAAACTCACCTCTATTTCAGATTGCAGTCTGGTCTGCCCAGAGGCACCTAGACATAAAGGTTACCAGAAAGGATCTTCTTCACCTGAAATTCTCTCAAGTGGCATACTCCGTGTTTACTACTCCTGTGCTGATACCTTCATTACAGTCTCAGTGTACATAAGGCCTCAGAGACACAGGACTTCAGTCCTTTGAGAAACCTATGATCTGGACCACAACTGATGTAGGTGGTTGAGTTGCTTGCTTTTTGCAAACAGCTTTGCGTCCATATTGTCCACATACCAAAGCAAGGCCATAATGCTGAGATCTGGGATATTCTGCATAAATGTGTGCCCTGCCAGCCCTATAGCAGCAGACCTACAGCAGCAGGCACACTGCGTAACTAAGTACAGGCTCTACATCTAATTAATCTGGGAGAGTCCTGAGATTTTCATCCTTGAGCTTTGGACATCTTCTGTCATTTTTATCCAGTGATGGCAAAATGTAAAATGTGAAAACTCACTCAAGAAGATAATTGTGACCAGAGTTTTGCCCGTTGCCTCTTCTCTGCTCTTCTCCTGGCTTCATGATTCTTGAATTCATGGGGTCGCTTATAAGTAAAATTCGCCAGGGGCTGTTCTCTGGCTCCGAGGTATGGTGTGGTGATAATTGTCCAGCTGAACTCTCTCAACTCCAGAACTGAGTGGCCTCATCCAAGCTGTGTAGTAGGAATTATTCCTAACCTATTTTAATCCCAAGCCACTATGGAAGAATAGTAGCTGGCCTGTGCTAAAACCTCTCAAAGGGCCCTGCTACCAGTTTAGTATTGTAAATAATACGGTGCCAGTCCTTGGACCAGTGACCTGGCCCTGTGTAGCCAACTATTTAGACTTTGCTCCTGAATGAGAGGTGAAGCATGAATAAGTGTTTGGTTTGTCAGATAACACATGTAAAGACTACAGACTTAATTTCTGCTTCCTGATCAAGGGATACAACTAGAAAAGATTTTGAGGAGGGATGGGAATAAACTACCTTCCATTTTAAACAGAATCACAGAATGCTTTAAGTTGGGAGGGACCTTAAAGATCATCTAGTTCCAACCCCCCTGCCATGGGCAGGGACCCCTTCCACTAGACCAGGTTGCTCAAAGCCTCATCCAGCCTGGCCTTGAACACTTCCAGGGATGGGGAATCCACCATTTATCTGGGCAACCTGTTCCAGTGCTTCGCCACCCTGTCTGTGAAGCCTCACCTCCCTTGACCTGCTGACCACGCTTCTCTGGATACGGTTGGCTTTCTGGGCTGTCAGCGCACACTGCCAGCTCATGCTGAGCTTCTCATCAACCAAAATCCCAAAGTCCTTCTTCTCAGGGCTGGTCTTGATCCATTCTCTGCCCAGCCTGTACTTGTGCTTGGGATTATCCTGGCCCATATGTAGGACCTTGCACTTGGCCTTGTTGAACTTCATGAAGTTGGGAGCAGCCCACCTCTCCAGTCTGTCCAGGTCTCTCTGGATGGCATCCCTTCCCTCCAGCATGTTGACTGCACCACACAGCTTGGCAGCATTGGCAAACTTGCTGAGGGTGCACTCAGTCTTTGTCGCTGACAAAGACATTAAACAGTAGTGGTCCTAATACTGACAGCTGAGGAGCATCGCTCATCACTGGTCTCTACTCAGACATTGAGCTGTTGACCACAAGTTTTTGAGTGCCATCATCCAGCCAGTTCCTTATCCACTGAGTAATCCATCCATCAGATCCATGTCTCTCCAATTTAGAGACAAGGGTGTTGTGTGGGACAGTGTCAAACACTTTGGACAAGTCCAGGTAGGTGACATCCGTTGCTCTTCCCTTATCCACCAATGCTGTAGTTCTGTCACAGAAGGCCGCCAAATTGGTCAGGCACAATCTGCCCTTAGTGAAGCCATGTTGGCTTTCACCAATCACTTCCTCAGTTTCCATGTGCCTTAGCAGAGAATCATAGAATCATAGAATGGTTTGGGTGGGAAGGGACCTTAAAGACCATCTAGTTCCACCCCCCCTGCCATGGGCAGGGACACCTTCCACTAGACCAGGTTGCTCAAAGCCACATCCAGCCTGGCCTTGAAGACATCCAGGGATGGGGCATCCACAACATCTCTGGGCAACCCGTTCCAGTGCCTCACCACCCTTTCTGTGAAGAATAGTTTCCAGGAGGATCTGCTTTATGATCTTGCCACACACAGAGGTGAGACTGACTGGCCTGTAATCTCCTGCAGGACTTACTGGGTAGAGTGGGTGAAATTCCTTTGTGCTGCTCTTCAGGTACTTTCCTGGTGACCTGTGATCCTTCTCCAGGCTCTGGACATCTATTACTGGCTCTGGCATCAAACTGGTAGAACTGGGATGGATTGAGGTTCCCCTCCCTCAGCAACTTTACTACAACATACTTATCTTTGAAAGACTGTTACATATATGGGATCGTGAAGAGGGAAGTTTCATCACTTTTCAGCTCTCAGGGAGCAGCAGGCTGTGGGGAGCTGGGGGTGCCCACAACCCCAAGTGTAGCCCCCCACTGCCCTGGCAGAGGGAGAAGAGCAAGGGTGGGGGGCTGGGGCCAGTCACCACAGCCGTGCGAGGCCATCCCAGCACAGGCCAACCAGCAGCCTAGCTTAGGCACGGACCAGAGCTTCAATGCATCACCCAGCTCAGAGGCTGAAGCCCCATACAAACCTCCTCAAAGCTCTTCATCATCAGCTTTGCTTTTCTCCGACATCTGAGATCCAGGATTCATCTTATCAGAGCTGATCTTGAACACAGTCAGCAAACCCTGAGGAAGCATGGGGAGAGCTTGTAGATCTTGCTAGTGCACTAAGGGCCCTGACAGTAGCATCGTATTCATTCACTGAAGTATGAAAGAAAAATAGCTGAGGGACTAGATTTTCATTTAGATGTCTGTGTCTCTACATTAAATGGAAACTGAACACATAGGCATTTTGTCTTTTTGGTTTTTTTTTGAGGGGGAGGGGGGATTTAATCTTCAATTGCCTCCTGTGATACACAAAAAAGTCTTCCCCAGGATTACAATAGGCTTTATGAACTTTTGAAGAATTTGATGTTGTTGAGCATAAAGTTAGATTCATTAACTGTGAATCTTATTTGTTGATCCCTGTGTTTCCACAGTTACCTTCTTTTCCGTGTTACTTTTAACATACCAAAATGCTCTGGACCATTTTTGTATAGAGACAGAAGAAACAAAACAATAACATTCCCAAGCCCCTCCCTCCAAGTAGACATGACCACAGACAAATAGGGAAAATTTGCTTATTCATAGCAAAATATTTATACATGTGCAGGCTGTTGTTTGAACCAGGAACATAGCCTAAAAGTTCATACTATTTACATAAATTTAATTTTACTTTTTATTTCTGTTAGGAAATAAAATACAGCCCGGCATTGTGGTGAGCTTAACCAAGTGATTGTAGCTAGAGAATCTGTTTTTCAGTAGCTATGCATTTGAAAGTTTTTGGTAAAGTAAGTCTGATCTTAAATTTGCTAATTCAATCATATATTGGTCCAAGTAGGTTCAACATAAGAGAATTTTTATTCAGGGTTGGTTTGGTGGGGTTTTTTTGTTTGTTTGGTTGGTTGGTTGGTTTTTTGTTTGTTTGGGGTTTTTTTGTGTGTGGGCTTTTTTCCCCTGGTAAAGAAGAATTTTTACATTATATTTCATCATGAATAAGAGGGTTTCAATTCATAGTGAACTTTAACCCCAACTACCTACTCCTTCCACTTATTTTACAGCTGATCCTGTGATCTTGTAGTTACAGGGCGAGTTTAAATTTAAAACACTGCTGTAACAAGATGTTGAATATGTGCCAGATGAAAAACATCTTTTTTAAAGGTGTTGGCACTCTGTAGCTGGTACTCTGAATCTGAAAAAGTCATGAGTATTGGTCCCTTCTGAATATATGGTTTTGACATGGCTTTAATAAATGTAGTTACATTGTTCCTTCTGTAAAAGGAGGATGATAATGGCAGCCTAGTAGGAAAATTCCCATTGTCTCCTCTAGTTCTAGACACAAATATCTAAAATAAAAATGACATAATACCTTTTGTACAGGAAAAAATATCTCCAGAAACTAATACAGCTTCAGAAAATAAGCTGACAGAAAAAAAGGGAAAAAAAATGTATTTGTAATTGTCTTCTAATGCAATTTTATTTAATGGACTACTGTCAAATGGAAAATCATCTTTTTGATGTCTTCCTTCAACTAATATTTTACAACTGCAGGCAATACTTTCCTAATCAGTTTTGTAGTTTGCAAACCTTTTAAGAAATATCTGACCATAAGGAGTAAATAGTAGTTCTTCGCAAAAATGACATTTTCGGCATATAACTCTCCAGCTATGGCGTGTTAACTCTGTCCCTAAATGACCAAATGAGAAATACATAATAAATATGTATCCAACTAAAACCAGCACACAAGTGCACATTGATTGTTGTATTATTAAGCTGTTTTACAAGCTCATGAAAGAGAAAAGGCAAAATGGTTTCTCCAGTATAAGACTTGAAGTTTTCTTGCATATTCCCTTTAAAACTAGAGAGATTGTCCATTATGCATAATATTTTTTTATTGAAAAGCTGTTGGCAACCTAAAACTTGCCTGCATGTATTATAACATGGTTATTTTCTTGGCCCTTTCCTTTTTCATATGTGCTTTGGGATCCTTTATTAAGTCATTGTTCTGTAACTGCATTCTATAATAATTCTGCTCATTTTTAATAATATGTATGATATTTCTTCTGCCCTGAAGGATTCCCATGAAAATTAAATGCTTAAATAAAATGAGCACCCAATGCTTCTTTCTATTAGGCTAGTTAATATTTTATATAAATATTTTTATCTGTGAGGCTTTCAATACCTCAACTCCAAAATTACTTTCTAAATATTATAAGCAATAACAAATACCCTTTGACTGAACAGCAAAGAAGAAATTCAATCTGTGTGACAGTTGCTATTCATAAACTGTTCGAGCTTTACTATCGTGGTTTATGATGTTAGCTGAACCCTTTTGACTGAGTTACAGAACTAGATTCAGTAGGGGAATCATATCTTGCTATATATAAATACCTTTTGGAGTTAGCCTCTATTTTCCCTTTTCAAATACAGAATCCAATCCTGCAGACCTAAGTCATTCAAAATTTGTATCAATTTCACTGCCAGGCCAGCATCCTCCTTCTGATAATACAGAAAAGGCTGTCACCAGATACACACACACAATTTACTTTGAAGCCATTGAGACCTCTCTGTGCATTCCAAGAAAGAATACAGCCTTAGATGCTTAGAAAGGGCCTTTACACGGAAGCTGGGGGAAGACTTTTTACAAGGGCCTGTAGTGACAGGACAAGGGGTAATGGGTTTAAATTGAAAGTGCGGAGGTTTAGATTAGATATCAGGAAGAAGTTCTTCATGGAGAGGGTGGTGAAGCACTGGAACAGGTTGCCCAGAGAAACTGTGGATGCCCCATCCCTGGAAGTGTTCAAGGCCAGGCTGGATGTGGCTTTGAGCAACCTGGTCTAGTGGAAGGTGTCCCTGCCCGTGGCAGGGGGGTTGGAACTAGATGGTCTTTAAGGTCCCTTCCAACCCAAACCATTCTGTGATTCTATGATTCTATGAAATGACAAATGTATACAATTAGAACTCATTCACTTTGCTAAGGTGTGTAAGTATTGAACAAAATCGAGACTACACTGTGATGCTTTTAGAAATGAGCTTCTGCTCAACAAAAATTAGAGTAGTCTAAATTTTCAAATTTAATACTATTTCGAGTAAAAATCTCTAAACAGCATTTTCCCAGCCTCTAAACACAAACTTGTGTTTCAAATACAGGTAGTATCTACTCATGGTCTATTCATGTATGTAACTCTTGCAGCTAAAAGTCTGTCTGACCTGATTAGACTCACAGGTTAACAACATTATTTTCATACTTCTTTTTTTGTGTGTGTGTGATCACGTGCGTTCAAACCTATTGTTTACAAAAGTTTTTTTGAGACCTAGTGTACTCAACTTTAACCAACTACTTGATGTATAATGCATAAATGACGGTAGACCGCAGCTCGTTTTACTTAGCTGTGTTGTTCCTTCAATAATAACGGAAATAAAAAGCCATGCAAAATTTATGTTTATCCCTAAGTTAAGAAGATGCAGCATGACTTGAATGTACTCAGGGTAAGTTGCATAAGGTATGACAGTACTTTATCTTTACTTCCTCCTTCCACCTAAAAAAAACAGAAATTAATGTGATTTTGGTAGAGAAAGAATTTTACTGAGCAGGAAAAAAAAAATCTGATTTGAGACAAGACTGATTTTGTACCTGTTTTATTCTCAATTGTGCTAGAAAGTCTCATAGTGACCTTGGTCATTTCACTGAGAGCTAGGCTGGTGCCATCCATTATTATTTAAAGTGAAAGTACTAGAAGCACTTTTCTGTTTTAAAACATTGGCGCTTTACTCATCTTAGGTGTGAAAAATCTGGTTTCAGTTCCCTATGTAGGCATGATGGTTTAAATCTCTGACATTTGGTTTAGGTGTATCTACTAGATAGACACACTATAGGCTACCTGACTATTCTCTAGTCATCACATTGTAACCTTGGCCTTGTTAAGAAAATAATTCTAGGAAACATGAACAAAACTTTTAACTAAGTGATTAGAGTGCTACCTGAAGGCAAGGAAACCTGGGTTCCTATTTCTATTCCCATAGTTCAAGGAGTATTTAATGTAAAAATGAGATGAGAATGTTCCTGCAAAAAAATAGGTGCTTCATTCATTCCTAGAAAGCAGAAAAAATAACTGGATCCTACTTTGTTGATAACTGGTTTCTGATTTGACTACTGATTACAAAATGGGTGGTCAAACACAGCACCATTTGTGGCTACAATATCTTAAGCCCCATGAATTTGTGTTGTGCTCAGGTCTGCTGTGGATGGTTGGTGTTGCCGAGCCCCAGCAAGGACAGCCGGGATTTAGCAGGAGTTCACAGTGGGTCACTGTGCTGCTAACACTCAGGAAAGTTCAGACATGCCTATAATGAGAAACACTAACCTCTTGTAAACTCAAATCTACAGTCGTTCTTGGGTTTAAGTGCCTCCGAGTTTAGGCAGCAGCTGTTGTTTGCTTTGCTTTTCAAATTACAGTTTTCTACCTAAACATCTCCATTTTCTCTAAATCCTGATTTAGATGTTTGAATCCCTTATTGGCTCTATCCCTTAACCTCTCTGTTCCTTACCTTCCGCTATGTAAAAGGGAATATTCATACTTTTTTCACCTCCCTTTGCCTTCTGTGTTGCCTGCTAGCAGTTGTATGGGACAAGGGCTGTCTGTTTGTTCACAGTAATTCTCACAAGTCTGTTTCTTCTGGGGACTGTTCAGACCTTTACTGGGATATAAATTTGTACTGGAAGAGCCAGGTACGAGGTGTTAAATAATATACTGAACATAGCTGTTCCTTACTAGGAAAAACATAAAAATCTGAGGCAACGTGAGACAGTAATTTAGGACACGAAAGACAATAGTGCTACAATGTCAGTGCTGGTCTGGGGAGACAGTGTAGTGCTGTTAATGGAACATGATATTAATAGACCTCTGCAGGGGTCGTTAAGTGAAATGCAATAAACAGGCTAAGGAGGTACTGTCAAACAGAAACGAATTTAAATAATTTAACTGCATCCTCATTTCTTTTTGTTTACCTGTTCCCTAGACTATCACTGGCGTTTCACAAACAGTACCGTAAGAATTGTATTATTTTGGATGTCATCGAGCTTGTGGAGTAATAATCGACAATATGGATGAAATTTTAGGAGTGAAAGCATGGCCCATGCAGCGCCTGTGTTGCGGTTGCAGACTATGAGAGATCGGATAATGATAAAAGGCCTTGGAAGACTCTGATCCTTGGTATAAGCTTGTAGATATTGTTGTTCTGTGACCATTTCGTAAGCAGATATTCACCTGAGGTTGAGATGGTAACTCCACGTCCAGAACATGAAATTCATGAATTCACAATTATAGAGCCTTGGTATGGCCAATGATTCTTTTATCTCAGTTAAAATAAGCTGCTTATGAGTTTTGCTGCATGCAAAATTTTACCAGACATAGAAAAAAACACCCCAAACAAAAATTTGATCTATACAAGCATAAGTTTCTGTTAAGTCAAATGTTTTTGACCTAAAGGGTGGGATTTTTTTAACATGTACATTTTTACATGGAAAAAAAATATAAATAATCAAATATGAAGCATAAGTAGGTGGAAAGTGAAATTTTCTTTTGAAAGATGCAGGTCTTTTTCTCCTTTAATTAGAAAGAGTAAATGCTAATGTCAAACCAAAATATTCAGAATATTCAAAAATGCCAAATATTTTTGGGCTGAAAGGATTTACTAAATTTAACTTGAACTTGAAAAATATTTTTCATGACTGAGTAATATATTTCTTGGTACACAGAGTATTTGCTAACAGGAAAAAAAAGTGTCTGTTCTAATAAACCACCCTGACAGCAGCATGTGAGCTGGGCTTATGACTACAGTGGTATGGACACACAAAATGCTTTTCCAAGGCTATAAACATATAATCCTTTGCAACCCCAGAGACACCTGTACAGGAGAACTGGGCTTTGATAACCTCCCCACACCAAATATGGTTAAGCCGTATTACATGGATAGTTGAGGATTGCAAAAATAAATGAAGCTAAGAAAGAGGAAAAATTCTGTAAAGAACCAACTGTAGTAACTTGAACTGAAAATTCTGTAAGTCACATATGTTCATCTCAGCTTTAACTAGGCTCATGATCCTCAATGAAACATTTATTTGACATATTGTTTTTCTTTTCACTTTTTTGTTTGTTTTTTCTTCATTCTGTTTACAAATAGCTTATGAAGAAAATAACTATTTCATCTGATTGGGCAAAATTATTTTGTTGAATAATTTCCATGAACAGAAATTGCTTCTTGGTTTCATATTAAATTTCTTAATAATTACTTTTGTCCATGAGCAGAAACTTCTAAAAAAAAAAAATTATGCTATGAAAATGTTGGGGGCACACATTCAAATTCATCTCTTAAGTCCTGTATGTAAATGAAACAGTGGGAATTTCCATGGTTCCAGTACAAGATAGCTGGAAGAAAGATAAACTCAAACAAATTAAAGGATATTTAAAAAAAGAAAATTATTAATCCTTAGAAAATAAAGTACAGAGAGTAATGCATTTCTTGTAATATCCAGTGTTCAGAACTGTATGTATTTTATGAAACACTCAAAAAAAGTCATTGGTTTCCATATAGTCAAAGGAAAAATAGAGAGAAACACTTTCATAGATTCATTATCTAATCTGCCCCCTTCCTCAGCAATATCTCTGTGAGTACAGGTAGCCCATGTACGCTATTTTAAAAGTCTTTACAGTTCAAGAATCCATAAGTCCCAGAAGATCTATTTCAGCATTTCACTAGTCTTACTATTGTATTAGTATTTCCTAATATTCTAATCCTAATTTCAAACTTTTATGCAGTTTAAACCCATCATTTCTTGTTCTATCTCTTAGGCCATGGAGAATAATTTATTCCTTCTCTCCTACTTGCATCCTTTTATATACTTGAAGAAATTTCCCTTTTAGTCATCTCCTTTTTTTAGGTTAAAGAATCATAATTAATTCAGTTTTTTTTCTCTCAAGTTATGGTTTCTAGAATCCCAGTTGTTCTTATTATTCTACTGAGCTCTCTCCAATCTTATGTCTTTCACAAACTGTGGTGACCAAAACTGGGAAAATCAAACCCAGCTGTGTCTTTAACAGAGCAGAATAGAATGGAAGAATTGTTTACAGGCTGTCTGTCGACTTATACCTTTTCGTATGGTCTATGCCTTTTTGAAACAGAGTGACATTGTTGACTCACATTTAGATTGTTATCCAATTACACCTTTTTCTGTGAAACTGTTATGTTGTCAGGTTATTTCCCACATACCTGTTTCTGTCCTTAAAATTTTGGAATCTGTGAGTCATGTTAATCCCTACAACCTATTTATTACCCTGGTGGTTATATTCACAAATTTTTTCATCTTGGCAGAACTCTGTACCAATAAATCTCTTGTTGACAGAGCCATTCATTTGTATAAACTGAAGGACTGTGAAGAGAAGTCAAACTCCACAGAGAGAGTTTAAATAAGATTTAAGTAGTAGATGATCCTCTACAGATGCCATAGCTGATGTTGAGTAGTTAGAATTCATTCAATCTTTCTCCAGGTAAAATTCATTTATGGAAGTGGAGCAAAAAGGAATTGTGAAGATAATTAGTGTAAAAGCTTTTAATAATGGAATATGTATTCATGAAAATTATTAGTAATGGTTGCCCATCTGTATTTTTATTCCTAGGCAGTTCAGATTTTCTGAAGCACACTGTTTGGAAAGACTGGGTTTTTTTTTTTGGTGGGTGGTTTTTTTTTTTTTGTGGGTTTTTTTTGTTTGTTTTGTTTGTTTTTCTGTCCAAGAAGGTGTTTTTTTTTCCATCCTAGACTCATAGAAGTAATAGATGGAATGGACATCTGGTAGTCCATCTAATGCACCTCCTGGTCAAGGTGAAGCTAATATCAACCCTGGTTCTACCTCAGCTGTGACTTTTTCTAACTGTGTCTTAGAATGGATAGATATTTAATCACTTTGCAGACTGCTCCGGTGATGTATAGTAAGAAAGTTTTTCGTAATGTCCAGTTCGAATTTCCCACAATGCAATTTGTCACAGCTGTTTCTTGTTAAATTGTCTGCCACTACAAAGAAGAATTTGACCATGTCATTTCTCTAACTTCCCTTCTTATCATAGCAGGCTGCTTTTGGCTTGTCCCTTAGCTTCCTCTTTTCCAGACTAAACACTTACAGGTCCTTTCATTTCTGTAGGCTCTAGGCTCCTGAAAAGCTTGTTTGCTTTCTGATGGATCCTTTCCATTTTCCCAACACTCATTTTGAGCTGTGGAGACCAAAAATGAACATGGTACTCCAGATACAGCTGTGTCAATGCTGTGTAGAGTGATGTGCCAAGTGCTGGCCTTAATTCTACTAGTGTAGCCCAATATGCACTTTATCTTATTCATGTTGACAGTGCACTTCTGCCAATATTCAGCTTGATACTCGCTGTAACACTCAGGTCCTTTTAGGGAGGTGCCGCTCAGCCAGTATTGCCGCATGAGATTATTCCACCACACATGCAGAACTTAGCACTTCTCTCTACTGAGCTTCACAAAGCTTCTGTTGGCTCAGTCTTCAATTTTCTCGAGGCCTGTAGAGCTGAATCTGTATCATCTGGTGTGTAAACACTTCAGAAAATTTCCTGAGGGAGCACTCTGCCTCACCATCCAGAAGAAGATGTGGAACTGCACTGTCACTGCTTTCAAACCCTAGAATACTTGTTTCATTACCAACCTTTAGACCTCAAGCCATTGAATACTGCCTTGAAGCTCAGTAATGCAGCTAGTTTTCAGTCCAGTTAAAATACTGTTTATCCCACCACACATTCTCAGCCTCCAAACAAGAATGTCATGGAAGGCATTGCCAAATGCCTTACTGGAGTGAAAGTTACAGGAACTATTATCCCTTATCTTCCAGTCAATCATTTTGTCATAAAGGCAATCAGGTTAGTCAAGTTTGATTTGCCTTTGTAAGTCTTTGGTGACTGCTCTTAATTGCCTTCTTGTCCTTTGCATGCTCATAAATTGTTATTAGTAAGATACACAACCTCCATCCCACCAGGACACTGCACTTAGTGTGTCTATCTGATAGTTTCACGGGTTTTCCTTCTTACCTTTCTAAAATACAGGCCTGATGTGTGATTGCCATGATTTTTAATAGTTAAAAAACAGCTTTATAATTACATCAGCCAACTCTTCAGCAGCCTTGGGTATCTTTTCAGGGTCTATAAATTGAATAATACTATTTTTCTAAGTAATCCCTTCCCTGTTGCTACCCAATCATTCTGCTTTCCAAACCATGATGGTATGAGCAGAGGGCTGGGAGCAGACTTGTCTGGTAAGGGTGAGGCAAACCCAAAGTATTTCAGTTTTCCTTGTCCTTCATTGTGAGGTTACCATCCCCACCAGACAGCCTGGAAAAGCTGGCTGCTCATGGCTTGGATGGGTGTACTCCTTGCTGGGTAAAAAAAAAAAAAAGACTGGATGGCTGGGTCCAGAGAGGTGAAGGAAGTTAAATCCAGTTGGCAGCTGGTCACAAGTGTTGTTCTCCAGGGCTCAGTACTGGGGCCAGTTGTCTTTAATGTCTTTATCCGTGATCTGGACAGGGAGGTGGAGCGCACCCTTGGTAAGTTTGTAGATGACACGAAGTTGAGTGGGACTGTTGATCTACTTGAGGGTAGGAAGGCTCTACAGAGAGTCTGGACAGGCTGGATCGATGGGACAAGGATAATTGTACGAGTTTCGACATGACCAAGTGCTGAGTCCTGCACTTGGGCCACAACAACCCCGTGCTACAATGCTACAGGCTTGGGTATGAGTGTCTAGAAAGCTGCCCAGTGGAAAAGGACCTGGGGGTGTTGGTCAACAGCCAGGTCCATATGAGCCAGCAGTGTTCCCAAATGGCCAAGTAGTCCAATGGCATCCTGGCCTGCATCAGGAACAGTGTGACCAGCAGGACTAGGGCAGTGACTGTCCCCCTGTACTCAGCACTGGTGGGGCTGCACCTCAAATCCTGTGTTCAGTTTTCGACCCCTCACTACAAGAAAGGCACTGAGGTGTTGGAGTGTGTCCAGAGAAGGACAATGGAACTGGGGAAGGGTCTGGAGCACAAGTCCTCAGAGGAGAAGCTGAGGGAACTGGGGTTTTTTAGCCTAGAGAAGAGGAGGCTCAGGGAAGACCTTATTGTTCTCTACAATTACCTGAAAGGAGGTTGCAGAAAGGTGGGCGTTGGTCTGTTCTCCCAAGTGACGAGTGACCTGGAGCACAAGTCCTCAGAGGAGAAGCTGAGGGAACTGTTTTTTTTTTTCCTGGAGAAGAGGAGGCTCAGGGGAGACCTTATCACTCTCTACAACTACCTGAGAAGAAGTTGCAGAGGGGTGGGGGTTGGTCTCTTCTCCCTAGTGACAAGTGACAGGACAAGAGGAAACAACCTCAAGTTATGCTGGGGAAGGTTTAGCTTGGATATTAGGAAAAAATTATTCACTGAAAGGGCTGTCAGGCATTGGAATGGGCTGCCCAGGGAAGGGGTAGATTCACCATCCCTGGAGGTATTTAAAAGATATGTAGATGATGCTTAATGACATGGTTTAGTGATGGACCTGGCAATGCCAGGTTAAGGGTTGGATTTGAAGATCCTAAATGGCTTTTCCAAGTTACGCGATTGTGTGATTTTATTATTTTACCTTCCTGCACCATTAAGTTACTGGTGTGGTACTGGGTATTTAATAAACTTCTTGAAGTATGTTTTTTTTTCTTTTTTAAAAAATGAGTACAAGAATTTGTTTCAAAAATGCTTTGGTTTTGTGTAGCTTTCTGTTACAACACCTAGGCAAGAAAGATCTGTTATAAAAGTGAAATGGCAGTCTGAATTCAGAATGCCCATGCTTTTGTGTTTTGATGTCTCAGCTTCATGCTATTTTTGTGTTGTTTCTTTCATCTTTAATTTTACCAAGAAATTCATATTAGATGCATTATTAATCCCTGTAACACTGCCTTCCTTTTTTCTGCACAGTGTGGGAGATTTCTGGCTTCTATAGAAATAATAATGTGTGAGATTATTTTCTACATTTAATATGCAAACAAACAAATAAACAATGTGGATTTTCTAAAATCTCTGTGCATTGTAATTTTCTTCCAAAGATTACATTGATGCGTTAGGACTGAGAGGCATGAGCAATCACCAAAAGCTTTTAAGCAATGATTTTGGTTGTGCACTTTATAACCCGAGAATTCTCAGCATGCAGCACATTATAACACATACTACACTGGAAAATAAACAGAAAAGAGAAGTATAGTAACTGGACTTTCCATAAGGGTTTGGCAGAGATTAAATGAAACACAATTCCAACATGTTGATGAACTGCAGAGGAGGTAATTAAATGTCTAGCTGATGATGGTTAATGGGACCAATTAGGGAATGTGTTTTGAAATGTGACTGGTACAGTTATGATGCCTGCAACTGAGGGAGAGGTTAGAGGAAGGGGAACAAGGGATTGTGAATGGCTAGTGGAATGGCTGCCTATTTGGGACCTGGAGTTTTTGAAATTGATGAGTAAAGGGAAAGAAGATTACAAATACTATTCCAGTTTGAATTCAAATGTGTATCATATGAAGGATATATAAGAAGGATATACACCAGTTGGAGTGGGTCCAGAGGAGGCCACGAAGATGCTCAGAGGGCTGGAGCCCCTCTGCTATGATGAAAGGCTGAGAGAACTGGGCTTGTTCAGCCTGGATAACAGGAGGCTCTGGGGAGACCTTATTGCAGCCTTCCAGTACCTAAAGGGGGCCTAAAAGGAAGCTGGAAGGGGACTTTTTACAAGGGCCTGTAGTGACAGGACAAGGGGTAACAGGTTTAAATTGAAAGTGGGGAGATTTAGATTAGATATCAGGAAGAAGTTCTTCCTGGAGAGGTTGGTGAGGCACTGTAACAGGTTGCCCAGAGATGTTGTGGATGCCCCATCCCTGGAAGTGTTCAAGGCCAGGCTGGACGAGTAATGTGGTGCCTTTGTAGCTGTCCTCTTTTCTTCTACTAGAAACAGTGATCATTGCAAGGGTTAATGTTTCCTAAAATCTGTATGAAATTCAAAATATGTGTCTTATTTGCAACAGTGCTGCAAAACTTCTCCCTTCCACAGAGAGAGAGATGCGGTGCTGCTGCAGGTGTAAAGACAATACAGTTGCTTCTGTGTGAGTCAGCCCCAAAGCTGTAAGTACTGGGAGGTATGATGGAGCCTCTGTAAACAACCCCTTTCCACACAATGCACTTAGGATCTAGAAGCAAAGTTTCCATGTCCTCAAAGCAGTCTGCCACACCAATAATTGCAGCTCCAAGGTTCTAAGTCCATTTTTCTGGTTACCAACATTCAGTTTGGATCTCTCTCCTATTTGTATTCATAGCTAGAAATAAGAAAGGCCTATGTTGGCAGTGTAGCCCCTCTCCTATCAACGTGGCTCTTGTCCTAAGGTCTGTGAAGTCAGCTGGGGTGGGCCCATGTGCCCAAATGGCCCTTGAATTAAGACATATCATGAAATCAAACTTAAATTATACTCTCATTGCACATGTGTGTTCATCTAA
This sequence comes from Eurypyga helias, assembly GCF_000690775.1. NCBI lineage: Eukaryota > Metazoa > Chordata > Aves > Eurypygiformes > Eurypygidae > Eurypyga > Eurypyga helias. Next base: position 18,518 of record NW_010224896.1, read on the forward strand.
AGCCACGAGAATTGCTGGGTTTTCTTTAGCAATTTTAAAGTATACAGAAATTAAGGTGTGCAATATGTTTCATTTGCTGTATACATGTAATGTACCACATCAGATATTTAACTGTTTGGTTTTTATTCCAGAAAAAGTGCTGGGATGATTTGGAACCATCATGAAAGTGGTAATTCTTCCACAGTTTGATTAGAAACTGCTAATATTAGATTAAAGTGAGAAGAGAGAATAAATGATAATTATTTTAAAATAACACAGTTTAAGCAACACAGTTTCAAATGACACAGAGGTTGTTTGCAAGCATTGAAGTCCATAAACCAGATTCTTATTTCAGCCACTGGTTATAGTAATTCCTTCTTAAATTCAATGAAATCAGAAGAATTATTGCAATTTAAAATAAGGCAGTTGGACTGGATCTGGCTAGTATAAGGTTAATTTTCTTCATGGGAGCTCATATGGTGCTATGTTTTAGATTTGTGGCCAAAACAGTACTGCTAACATGCTAATCTTACAGCTTTCACTGAACAGTGTTGGCACAGCATTAAAGCCTTCTCTGATTCTCACTCTGACCTGCCCCAGCACATAGTCCAGGGGATGCACAATAGGTTGTGAAGGACCAAAACTGGGCAGATGATGGCAACTAGCCTAAGAGATACTCCTTACCATATAACATTATTCTTAGCAATAAAAGGTAACAGAGGGGGTTCTAGGAAGGTTAACCACCTTTTGCTTGGGAACTGTCTGAGCATTGGTCTACCCATGGGAGGTGGGTGGTAAGTGATTTCATTTGCAATGCTTGTATATCTTTTTTCTTCTCTCTTCTTCCACTTATCCTTCATTTATTAAACTTTTTTTTTGTCTTGACCCCGAAGTTTTCTTGCTTTTATTCTTCCTTTCCTCATTTCCCATCCCACTGGAAGCTGGGGAAGTGAGCAAGTAGCTGTGTGATGCTTAAGTGTCCACCTGTGTTAACCCACAACAGGCTGTACAGAAAGACTGTGGCAGACCTGCCTTGTTATGAACTTGTTTCATGGGATGGTACTAAATGAGTATAAGATGTTTATGTTCTGCTTTGGAAAGATATAACTTACATTACAAAGCAATGGAGATCAGTGCTGTTGGTCTCAGTGAAGCTACTTCTGACTCAAGCTGTTCTACCTGAGATGAGATTATTGTCTATTAAGGTTTCATTTAGACTTACTTTCATTGTAATGCTCAGTGAAAAATATTTCACAACAAAAAACAAATGTGATTGGGTATAATTCATGATTCATGGAAGAACACCTGCTGTTCCATGTCAGGACTGAAAATACTAGGAAATGTGTTAACATAATGTGAGATAAATCCTGAAATGCTGTAAATTACTGTAGCTCCATTGTTTTCAAAGTATGTACATGCATTCAGCCTTGTTTATGTGTATTTAGACTGGAATTCAGCAGAGTTATGATGAGAGTTTTAATAAGAAGTATAAGTACGAGGCAGCTGGAGCTGGTGCATTCTGCTACTCTTGGTTTTGTTGTGGCTGGTACTTCTCATACAATAAACAACCACTCATAGAAATATCCTTTTCTTAAAATTTTAATAGAATTCAAGCCATAAATACTTCTCTAAATACCTCTGTTTTACTAATCTTAATGGAATATATTCACTGCAGGAGTCATAAAATAGATGAGGCAGTGAAAATGTTTAGGGAATGTTAGAACTAATAATGATAATGATGCTACTAGAACAGTTGGAGCACAGCGCACAAAGACACAGCAAGATGTTATAGTAAGCTCGGTTCACTCTATGCAGAATCAGTGGTAATCCAGGATTGTATAACTGGTATTACAGGCTGCACTGGAGTTGGTGTCTGCCTCTGGGATTGGTTTGCATTAGCAGAGCCAAAAATAACATAAATGTTCGTTTGATGTTTAGAGTACTTCTTGTCTTCGAATTCATTCTCTTTTCTGTATCTTTACAGTGCTTAGATGGAAGTTTTTATTTTCTCATCCTCTTCTTTGTTTTTTATCTGCAGCTTGTGAAAGAAGGAATGTTCATTTTTTCTGTTCCATTTGGAGGTGCAATACTCTGTAGGCCAACAGTGTTATACCATATCAGATCTGAGTATATATCACCCAGAGCTCCAGAGCTCTGCTGCTGACTCACCTGGCTGTTAGCTCTTAGGTGCTTTTAGAGAAAGGAACACTTTATATGCTGACCCTTTTTTATGAGGCAACCCAGAAATATAAACACATTTAAGTTTCTGAGTTCATGAGAACTGAAGAATACAGAAGAATCCATATGGAATAAACTTTTGGTATGAAAAAAAAACCCAACCCTGGCATTATAGAGGATATATTTTTTTAATTCATAGTGGGTCATTTTGGATGACTGATTGTGTGTATGTTGCATGCATGAGTGTGCAGGTTTATGTGCATGTGTGTTAGGACCCCAGTGGAATTGCCACCAATTCAGGAGAAATTTTAGCTTGGAATACATCCAGAAGAAGAATTTATAAACTGAGCTTTGCTGGAGTTTATTGATAATATAAACATTCATAGTCTTAGCAGCAAGCTCAGCTATGCTGCAATATGGAAGAAGGTTGAGGAACTTACATAGACTAAGTCATAAATAGAATAACTTCATTAAAAATGAAGAAGGTGTTTGCTATGAATTAGGTGTGTCCCTAGCCCAGGGTGGATATCTTCCAAAATACCATGCCTAATCTTCCCCAAGTATCCTTATTTACTTTAAGCTCAGACATCTGTGCATCCGCTGTGAAGGCGTTGTTTCACTATGTAAAAATTAATAGGTTTGATAATGCATAATTAACTAACGGTGACCTATACTTCAGGAGATTATCAATGCTGATATTGTTATAAATAACTGATAACCTGACAAATAATGCAGTAAAAAGTTAATTAATGCACAGCACTATATTCCTTAGGAAGAAAATACCGTGTTTCAAAGAGCTCATTTTCCTTATCCTGATTGATGATTCCCTTTGAGCTTAATAAGGGTTCAAAACTGGGATCAAGAATTGGATCCTTGCTAGCATCTTGAAGTTATTGAGTTATTGTTTAGAGTATTGTACTACTCCAAAGTAATGATTTGCTGTGGGTTTGCTGCTTTTTGGAGTTTATTTTTTGGTCTTACTGGCATTTTTCATCCATGCCACATGACAAAATGCTTTGGAGAAATAAACTAATCAATTACAGTGTTTAATATAACAGTGATTCAAAGAAATTGAGAGATTGTGTCAAGGAAGACAATGTACATGTTCAGAAGAGAACTGGAAATAAATGAAAAGTCAGTGAAGACAAGGGATACAGGGAAATGCAAATCTAAGTAATAATGCAAAATAAAGCAAAACATGAAAACACACACAGACAGGCAAGATGTAACTACAGAATACTCCATTTTCCAGACTACTGTGGTAGTATTTTTTATTTCCTTGTCTTCTACTCTCAGAAGTGACTATATTTAATGCAAGTTTCTGTTCTAATTATTTAAAATATGTAAAACTACCATGTTTCATTCTGAGTTGAATGGATGTATCCATTCTTTTGCCTCCTAGGGCCCTCTTCTGCTCCTGTTGCAATCACGGATAAAATTCTTAAATAGTAAAACTTGCTGAGAGATTGGGGCATGTATAAAGTGTACTAAGTAAACAAATATCATTCAAGAGTTAATATTTTTAGCAGTTACTCATGTATAATGGGAAGGGGGAAAAAGGCTTCAGTGCAAGAAGAGAAACTAAATGAACCAAACCAAAACTAATTTATCTTGTGTTTCTTATGAAAATTTTTCCCCATCCTCCTTAAAAAACCTCCAAAGACTGAACCTTACATTGGCTTTGACCATGAATGAGTCTAAAAGCACTTTGTTTTTGTGGGATAGAAAATATTTAACCTGTGTTATTAAACAGGATAGAGCGTGTTCTGGGCTCTGAGGCCAAGTAGCATAGCACAGGTGTGTATGCATAGGTATATGCATATATACTTATGCATGCAATGTATATAAATGTATGCCTATACGTATGTGTATATGCTTATGTATAGATGTGTGTGTAGATATCTATGATGATACCATCTCCCTGTCCAAGCAGAATGGCTCATGCTCATACCTGCTGGGAAAAGTCCCTTGCCTGTGCTACCATCCCTCCTAAATGTGTCTGGGGTTGCCTAGGGACATGCTAGGTGGCAGGGACCAAAGCTGTACGTGTGAGAGTGCTGACAATTAACATGGATTATGAGAATCCAGTACCCACCTCTGTCCTCCCTCCGTTTGATCCAGTCATATAAGTGTCATCCTTGAGGTCACCTTTCTGCTGCACAGGGAAGTGGTGAGTCAGAGGGACTGTCCCAGTTGCTGACCAGTGTTCTGGCAGACCACGCTGCGGAGAAAAGGCCATCACCGTCTTGGAAAAGGGGACTAAAGGGCAGAGGAAGATCTGAGCGACAGTGTACATGACATCCCTCAGTCAGCTTTCTGTCTGGTGGCTTATCAGGGGGCACTTAGGCATAGCTCAGAGTAATTTATGGAGACACCACGAAGATGTTCTGGAAGGTCATGATCCAGCACACTGTCACATGTGCCAGCTACACTTTCACCACGGGAAGGACAATGGCAGCTACGGGTACAGCCTGTCCCCTGCTGCACCGCTACCACGGCTTGCACAGGTTGCGGGGGCTACGTATGCCCTTATGATGGCATGGAGAGGAGGATGAAGGGAGAAAGAAGGGACAGGTGGTAATCAGACACTTTGGGAGGCACAGATGTAATTCCAGCAGGAAAAAGTATTTGGCTTTGTGGTACACAGTGCTATTGTATGTTCTGCTTTTATCTGTGAACAGATTTTTTTGGCTTAGTAGTTGAACTGAAAAATTGGTCAGAGAAATAGTATTGACCTGTTATTTAAGGGTTATTAAAATGGTTTTTGCTCTTCATTAATTCTGTCAGATTCAACATGATTTTAAAATGAAAAAATAAATCATTCAGGGTAACAAGCTTTTCATCAAAACTCTCATTAATAAGTACTTTTCGTTCTTAAGTTTTAAAGGGAAATTGTTTGCTGTAATTTAACTAAACTGATAAATATCTTCTTTTTTCTTAAAATTACAATTTCTTACAATTTTTTAAGAACAAAAATCATTCATTTGGACTTAAGGAAGATTATGACATGCCAGGAAGCCTAACAGTTACATGGCCTGTAGGTACTCAAAAGTAATAGATATTATGTGAAAGCTATTACCAAAGTTAATTTGATTTTGGTACATTAAGTATAGACTGCTGTTAAGATTTGAAATATCGTCCACTTTCTACCCTGTGCAGTGTGTGACCACTGAACCCTTCTACATGCAGATGCAGAAGAGTGGCTGCTTGCAGCTTTACTTCCGCTGTGTCTTGAAGTAAGCAATGAGTTTGAGCTTGGGTTTACAAGACCTAAAATTTGTTCTTTCAGGCAGCTTGTGAAAGTGGTGCATTATTGCTGGCAGGCAATCCAAACAGGTGGACACAGACAGATTATCGTGTAATCAATTTTGTATTTTATATTCTCATGCAACTTTCATATGAGCACCTCCTCACTTGGCATGGTTAGATCCGCATCATGTAACTAGTATTTGCATAATATGAATATTTGTTATTTTTATAAACAATATAAAAAAGTTTTCTGGTAGATCAAAATAAAGTTTATTTTAAATATTTTGCTCCTTAAAACTGAAGGAGATTTGTCACATGATTTTCCCTCTCTCCCTTCCAAGTATCCAGCCTGAAAAACAATTTCTGTCCCGGAGGAAGTATAATATATGATTTTGTCCAAGAAGTGGAAAGCTTAAATTTGTTTTTTTTCCTTAGACATGTGATAAAAGAGGTTGAAAATTCTGAAAAGCCCAAGGGGAAAATGAATATTTTTTCTTAACTTGCATTCCATATTATATTCTAAAAGGCTCCTGGGTCCATTTATATTAATTTACTTACAGTAAATTTTTCCTCTTCTCAGTCTTTGATACCTCATGTGTAAGCAGAAAATATGCATGCAAGAGTTGACAGTAGTGGTTTATTAATTCTTTCATGCAGGCAGAATGTTCATGGCAATTAAAGATAATTCAGCACTCAAATATGAACAAAGGAAATGTTAATGTCTGTCAAAAACTCAACTCAAAGATATAAAAAGGAAAAAAAAGAAATAATGAGGTAATTTCCAACAACTTTAAAATATACTACAAAATTTCTAATAGTAGTGCCAGACAATGCATGTCAACTTTCCTTTTTAAACCTTCAATGGTTTTTACTTGGTTGTGGAAATTCACTGGAGCTGCATGTTTGGTTTTGAAGAGCTTAATTGTGAAAAAAATATTGCTTGTTGCTGGATAAATTTTCCGAAAAGAAACCCCACATTGCTGATAGCAACATTGCTTTTTACAGCCACAAGGATTTGAACAATACTGAATTTTTTAGTTTTGTGTGACACAGATACGTGGACAAGTACAGGGTTTTTTTCCCTATTTTCTTTCAGTAATAATGCCACTATGGATGAATTTTAAAGGCCATAATTTTTCACTTTTTAATACGTGTGTAAATCAAACAGGAGGGTTGCACAGCTTAAAACTGAGTGTGATAGCCATGCCTTGCTCTGTGAACACCAGTCATGAAAGTGTAATCTATACCTGAAGTAATGCATGATGGCCAAAATGAGTATAATGGCTCTTCTGTTTCACTGTTTTCCCAGAATAAGACATGGAGTTCTAAAACATTTTATATTTTGACATGCCATCAAAAAAATTGAAGTGAACAACCCCCGAGTAATACATAAGGACTACATCACAAAGGAACTAGACAGCAAGGTTAGCAAACTAAGCCTTGTTCACTGGACCTGGATCTCATTATCACCTAATGTTAGATGTTTGCAGAAACACATTTCAGGAAGTAGCCCTAGCTACATGGTGTAGCCTATGGGGAGAAACAGATACTGAAAATACACAGTTTCTCATGTCTTTTTTATAAGTGTACATTAGGAAATAATGAATGGCCCCAAGAAAGACCTATTTCTCTTCACTGTCAGGGGAGTCTAGACCACTAGCTCAGATGTGAACTCCTACTCTGTAAATACCTGTGGTTGCTCGGTGCATATGACATAGATTCACGTCTAGGTGGGATTTTAATTTTCCTGTCAACTTTCTGCAGTTGTCTTAAGTTATAAGGATCTGAACCAGAGAATATTAAGGTAGTTTCCAAGCTTTACGGAGGATCATTTAAGGTTAGAAGCTGTTAGATCAGGACCTGTGGATGGTCATTTTGTATTGTATTAGCTATATTTTCTACCCTCAAATCAAGAGGCTTGCTAAAAAGTATGAAAAGTGTTTATTTTCTTACTACCTCAGTGGGATATACACCTTGTTTGAAAATTTCCCTCATCCTGAGCCTACTGACTGCAGCCTTGCAGACAGTTGAGTTGACCACCAAAAAAGTCAGCTCCAATGGCAGCTCCTTGTTAGCTTTTAGTGTGAAGGGGACGCCCAGGATGTTGCTAACCCTGCAGTTTCTGACTGCAGAGGGCCTGAGGCAATAGCAAGGAGAGACATTCCTCAGTGGATCTGTACAAGCCTGCTGCCAGTTTAGTGCTTCCACCTTGGGAAATCTGAGGTGCCTGCACAGTTTCTCTTCTCTTAAATGCAGAATAAATGCCTTATCGGTCAGTCCCATTTGGTCTATATTATGCGTGTGTTCCCCAGTGTTATTTATGCCACTAAGTGAAGAACTATATACAGGTAGACTTGTAAGATTTTTGGTTTGTTTTCACATAATGTTTTTCCTCCACCTCCCTCTCCCCACCAAGAGAACGTAGTTTCAGAGATTTCCTTTGATGAGTTCAAATAATTATGCTTTCTAAATTTGTTCTTATGTGATGATTAGCAGAAACTAATTTGCTCACTGGGTTTTCATTTCTTGCTTGGGCGTGCCTTGTGCTCTCATGTTTTCCCAGAAGCAGTTATGCAACACTGCCAAGGCAGATTAGTGATGGACAAGGGCATGGTTACTCTGTGTTAGGCAACAGCTAACTGTATGTTACTTGTCACGATTCCTGTTAAGACATGTAGCTCAGCTTTCGTTTTGAAAAGATATGGACACATTTGGTGGTGATAGCATAGGTTACTGTCAGTCAACATTTTTAAATGAAAAGTATGTATTACTCAAAAAACAACTTCAATCAATAGATTCGATTTTTATTGTTTTCACTGAAATTGAATCGAGTCCCAATTCCCTACGAAGTTGATTTTACTGTATTTCTAGTCATTTAATTTGAAAAAAAAAAAACCTTCAAATGAAAACTACTCCAGATTTTCCGTACAACTAAGTGACCTGAGACATTCTTACCATATCCAAAACTATTGTCTTCTCATTTTTGTTAATTTGAAGTCCTATTTTAAAAAGGCACAGGGGATTTAGAAAAAAAAATCACCCACCCCCCCTAGGATTTTATCCTGCCAAATGAATCTCAAAGTAAGCTCAATTAAATCACAGATTTCTCTTGAGGTTAACGAGAACTGAAGGTATTTTATTAGAAGCACAATAGCATTAATGAGAAAAGTTGTAGCTGCTATGATAACTACCTGTCTTGTGTGAAGACCAAGAAATTAGCATAGAAAATTTACCCGATTCTGACATGTTAACCAAAGACTTTAAATCAGCTTTTCACTTTTATGGTTTTTCGTTGGCATTTGTTTTGACAGCGAATATTTTAGAATGGAGCCTTCTAAGATTTCTTATGGTCCCTGCAATTTGGAAACTTCACTTGACTGTAGAATGAGGGTGATACGTCAAAATGATACAGTTGCAGCAGTTAGATGCCCAAACAACATATGAATTGGCACAGACAATGTTTCTGTAGGGCAAGCCCCAACAGGAATGCTCTTCAGACTCAGAGGAAAGGCAGCACGTTCACTGCAAAGCTCGGAGCACTGTGGAGGGAATGCACCTTGTCAGAAAAACATGGTTCACAGACAAAGAGCCATGAATCCCTGGAAGCTCCACTGACTGTGGAAACCACAGAAAGGATTTGTCAGGTGCCCCCCCAAACTCTCCAAGCTGGGTGCCAGGGAAGAGTAAATTATGATCTTGTGCCACATGTAATTAGTGGGTGTAAAGCATAAAACCTCCGAGTGATAAATATCAGTGATGCACAGACTTTCCATCTGGGTAAGTAGCATTCCCTATATTTAGTGGGGAAGGAGGCCTTTTTGGTAGATAAAATCAGTTATTCAGTGTCTACAAAATGAGCATGTTGTGCAAAGAAGAGGGACTTCAGGCAGGTGATAAATAGAAATGGACCTAGTTCTGTTCATGAAGCCCACAGGCTGGATCCCAAGAGTACTTTGTCCACTGATGGACTGCTGGAAAGCAGCTGCCAGGAGCCTACTGCAGGGTTGCTGGTGAAAAGGAGACAAGTGCAACTGGTTCAATTGTTTTTTTACTTTGTTGGGCCTCAGGTGTGTCCTATCACTCGGAAATGAACTTTAAGGGCATTCTTACACTGACAGAAGTGTTTGGAGGAGAAGGGAGAAGAGATGCCCTAACTCATATATGTGCTTCTCCTTGAGGACCTCTAAATAGATGGCAGTTCCCAGGGGCCTTTTTTCCCTGCTTTTCTTTCCCTGTGTTTGGCAATACAGACCGTATCTGATTGTCTTATGCTGACATCAGTGACAGTCTCATATTACATTAGAATATATTTTTCCTGTCTGGGGAGGCAGTCTGATGTGATGAGTTTGATCACATGTTCAATTTGTGTCATAATTTACAGATAGAAATGCAGTATTATTGCCATAGTATCATGTCAATGAAGTTGTGGACTTTAGTTAAGACTCCAAGTTCCAATATACCACAGAGAACAAAATCAGAAATGTAATTTGTTCCTGAAATGAGCTAAAGACCTTACAGAGGCTATATGTACTTTCATCCACGTGTCTGCATGTCTTCTGTGCCTGCTTACTCATTAATTCACATAGACTGATAACTTGAGCTGGAAGCTGAGCTGTAACATCCAGGAATAACCTATACAGGCATAGGGACAACATTGTAGTTTAGGAAGGATGCATAAAAAACGAGCATGCTGTGCTTCCTGAGCTCACCTGACACTCTGAAATACCCCTACAGTCTAGTCAGAACATCATGTCAAACCTCAGAAAAAGTGTCTAATCCTTTTGCTTCCCTGTCTACCAGAAGTTTCAGTCTGTACCAGGTCATGGTTTTGCCTTTTTTTTTTTTTTTTTTTTCCTGCTACATAGATAAGACTGGATTATAAGTTTTACTGGTTAAAAACAAAATAAACCAAAACAACCCCAAACAAAAAACCTAAATGATATTATGTTAGGATTATAAAGTAATTGCCTCAACTGGTCCATTCTGAAATAGTGACAGCATCAGACTGTGGGCAATATAAATGTCACTATTTATTGCCATAAGCATATACCTTGCAAATATATAATGGTGGATAAATAATAATTTTTTATAGCTTGCAAAATTTATATTCATATAAGAAAAAAAAATCTTACAGTACCTAAAAAAGTAAATAGTTCAGACAGAGCAAAACCATAGTAACTATATATCAAAGTGAAAAATTCATAATTCTTTGAAAATTAAGAGGTCTCAGAGGCCTTTCCATTTGTCCTTGACTTTGGGCAGATATTTCAGTCACAGCTGTAGGGTTGGGAAATTACTCTATCAAATCCAGGGTGCTGTCAGAGGAGTTGTTTTGAGGAAAAGCTGACAGAAGCTCAATTCACATCATCATCCAGGTCTGCACCAGTGTAGCTAACTCAAACCACTGGAATTCAGATGGGTGATTCATAAGTAAATGAGCTTCAAATGGTTAGGAGGAAAAAGAGAAGTATAAAGCACTGAAAGATTTCTGCAGCTGTGAAAAATGCATCTCTAAGATTTATTTTTTAAAAAATATAAGCCTATATCTTCTGGGAAAACGAATGGATTTCCATGTTTGACACCCCACAAAAATGTTCTATTATGCTTCAAATTAAGAGCAGGAAATTGTACATTTAGATGTTCCTAACAGCCATGGAAAACCTTTGGGCTGTTAATTTTTTCATCAGGAAATATGGACAGTAGGAAGCTGAGCTCCTCATTAAATTCTGCCAGCTAATTCATGATACATCATTAAAAATTTAAAATCTACCCTTTTTGTCAAGTACTTTTCCTTGTATTAATTATCTAATCACAACACACTCAATTGATTAATAGTTCTTGCAAAATGTGTTTCCAGCCTGTTAGAAAGGTCCATCTGGTTAGAAAATTTGTCCTTATTATGGGAATTGTTGTGGGAAGATCTATTTGTATTTAATGCTAGTAGAGTATTTAAAACAGGGGGGCATTTAGAGTTGTGGTGTAGAATGACAAACAAAAGGTGAAAAAAATGATATGATCTGTCCACTTTATTTGCATGCACCACATCTCTGTGACTCCATGTACAGTATAGAGCACAGAATAAATGTTTTGAATGAAATAAGTTTGAATTCTCTGTGAGAATTATCACATTTTTAAAAACTAGCTGTGCCAGATGTTCCTACATGTTTTCTTTAATGATTCTGGTAGTCTGATGGTATGCTCTGTGAAGTGTCCACAGATAAAAACGTGTGGTTAATTTAATTTAATTAAAAGACTTGATAATGATGTATGATGATTTGCAAGAAATTCTGAGTTTAACCCTGGCTCACAGGACAAGGATATTCAGTAATCACTGAGTTAAATAACTGTGCCAGAAACTAAACGAAAATCCATTTTTATTAATACTGATATTCCTGAGGAATAAATGATTGCATTTTCTCACCCATGTTCCAGTAATTTTTGTGCATTTGATAAGACATGACATTTGTTAAGATGTGAGCCTATGTTTCCATAGCTTTCCATGTAGCTAGATATAGGTTATATATGTATAAACATTTATATATATTTAGTCACATATGTATAATATATAATCTATAATTTGACAGTGATATATCTGTATCATGCATTAGGATATGTGCAATCATGTATCCATATATATGGTTCATGTAGCACCATTATCTGTTTCTTATGAGACAGTGATGAAGACACAAGATTTCAAACGGTATGAAGACTTCAAGGTTCGTGATTTTTGACAAGTTGAATTCAAAGTACAAGTCTTTCTCTTTGAACAAATGTAAAATGGAATCAAGTGACATTTATGAAGACTTCCAAAACCAGGGTTAACACTGAATAAGAAAAAACCAAAAAATACCTGTAAATATCACTTCAGAGAAGATGTACTACCAACCTAAATGTACATTAAAGTGTCTCCTTATCTAAACAAAATGCAAATATATGGGTTTGGTTTAAAAATTAACAACTATAATAACTCTCCCCCCCACCCCCTCTGGTCAGTTTGTACTTGTGGGGGGTTCACCCTGGCTGGAGGCCAGGTGCCCACCCAAGTTGATCTGTCCCTGCCCTCCTCAGCTGGGCAGGGGAGACAAAATATAATGAAATGCTCATGGGTTGAGATAAGGTCAGAGAGGGATCATTCACCAATTACCATCATGGGCAAAACAGACTCAGCTTGAGGAAAAAAATTAATTTATCATCAATCAAATCGGAGTAAAATAGAACCAAACACAAATCATAAAACACCTCCTCCCATCCCTTCCTTCTTCCTGGTCTCAACTTCACTTTGACTCATGCTTTTCTGTACCTCCCCTCCGAGTGGTGCAGGGGGATGGGGAATGGGGGTTGTGGTCAGTCCATCACATTGTCTCTGCCACTCCTTCCTCCTCAGGGGGAGGGAGGAAGCCTCACACACTACCCCTGCTCCAACGTGGGGTCCTTCCCGGGCTGCAGATGGGTCTCTGCTCCCCCGTGACCCTCCATGGCTGCAGGGCACAGCTGGCCTCACCATGGGCTGCCCCACCGGCTGCCGGGGAATCTCTGCTCCAGTGCCTGGAGCACCTCTTCCCCTTCCTTCTCCACTGACCTTGGGGTCTGCAGGGTTTTCTCTCTCACATATCTCTCTCTCTCTGTGCTGCAAAATCTACCCTCTTAAATTGTTTTCTTCCCCTTTTTAACTATGTTATCCCAGAGGTGCTATCACCATCTTTGATGAGCTCAGCCTTGGCCAGCATCGAGTCCGGCTGGCATTGGCTTGGTTGGACACAGGAGAAGCTTCCAGCAGCTTTTCACAGAAGACACCCCTGTAGCCCCCTTGCTAACAAAACCTTGCCATGCCAACCCAATACAGTAATCCCTGGGTTTTTATTTCACTGGTTTACAAACCCTTGTTTGACAATGTGAAGGATAGAAACTTACTGTACCAAGAACAAACTGATTTGATTCCAGCAGCTGTGGCTTAAGACACCATATATTCTAAGATTCACAGTAAAATCACTGGAGCTAGCAATAATGTAGAAACATGTACAGACAGTATGAAACAGTACAGAGGTGAAGGTTCATTAAATTAACGGTGTAACTTCAGTGCTTATTCTCAAAAAAGCACTTTATTTTCCACCCCTATGCAAAACAGAATGAACAGAAATTGGTGCAGTATCCCTCCAATTTAGAGAAGATTTCATTATCATCCTAAATTCATAATGATTTGTGAGAGTTTAGTTGTCAAATATCTGATTTCATGCTGATTTTAGACAGCATTTCCCTTAAAAATATTAGAAAGGTCTATCGTAACCAACACAGAGACAACACTGAGGTGATTTCTGACACATCCACATGAGACACACGTGAGGCTGAACACAGCTTCATGGAGAAAAGCCCATACAGTAGCCCAGAGTATCAATTGTTCATCTCATTTATTTCTTCCTATTGGGTATATATGGAGCGGCATCCTAATTGAGTGTTAATGAGGAGTTAATTAGAATTAAGTGCTTCAATAGCAGTTGGTGATTATTAGGTTTTTAGGATGGAGCAATTTAATTCTGCAGCAGTTTTTTCAAAATGTGGATAAAACAAATAGAAAGGCCATTAGTTCTCCTTTCTCCCCTCAAGCTTTGAATTTGCATTCCTTCATGCAGTGACATTTTTAGTGTAATTTTTAATGACACTAGCAGAAACCTGCCTCTCCAAAGTAAAAGGATTGTTCATGTTTTCAGTAAACTTTTTGCATATATCTTCCGTCACCATGTTTCACCTCTGCTATGAAGAAGCCATTTCTAACAGAGAAAAGGTATTGTTCAGTGTCCATGCTTACTCAATTCTCAATCTTTCTGCTCAGCTGACAAGCCTTGCATCTGGGATAAAGATACACAGGAAGTTTAGCATCTTACAGGAGGTGGAGATTGAAACCTAACCTATCCCAACACCAACCCCTGAGGAATGCTGCTTGTCACTGGTCTCCACTTGGACATTGTGCCATTGACCGCTACTCTCTGAGTGCGGCCATCAAGCTAGTCCTTGATCCACTGAGAGGTTCATCCATCAAATCTATGTCCCTCCAGTTCAGAGACAAGGATCTGCAGTAAGGTGTTGAACACTTAGCACAAGTCCCGGTAGATGACATGGGTTTCCCATCTTCTATCCCTCAAGGACGTGACCACATCATAGAAGGCCACCATATTCATCTGGCACGATCTGGCCTTGATAAAGCCATGCTGGCTGTCACCAATTTCCTCCTCATTTTCCATGTGTTTCAGTGTGGTTTCCAGGAGGATCATCTCCATGATCTTGCCATGCACAGAGGTGAGACTGACTGGCCTGTAGTTCCCTGGATTCTCCCTTTTTTTTCCTTTTTAAAGATGTGGGTTATGTTTCCCCTTTTCCAGCAGCGGGAACTTCACCAGACCACCACGACTTTTCAAATATGATGGATGGTTTTGCAACCCCATCCACCATTTCTTTCAGGACCCGCGGATGTATTCCGTCAGGTCCCATGGACTTGTGCACCTTCAGGTTCCTCAGGTGTTCCTGAACCTGATCCTCACTGACCATGGGTGGCTCTCCATTCTCCCAGTCCCTGTCCTTGCCTTCCGCGACTTGGGGGGGTATGGTTTGTGCCCTTGCCAGTGAAGACCAAGGCAAAAAATCATTGAGCATCTCAGCCTTCTCTATATCCTGGGAAACCAGCGGTCCAGTTTCCTTCTGCAGAGGGCTAACATTTTCCCTAGTTTTATTTTTATCACCGATG
This sequence comes from Eurypyga helias, assembly GCF_000690775.1. NCBI lineage: Eukaryota > Metazoa > Chordata > Aves > Eurypygiformes > Eurypygidae > Eurypyga > Eurypyga helias. The sequence goes on from NW_010224896.1 coordinate 33,660, forward strand.
TACTTATAGAAGCCCTTCTTGTTGACCTTGATGCCCCTGGCCAGGCTTAATTCTGTCAAGGTTTTATCTTTCCTGAACTGATCCCTGATTTGTCAGACAACTTCTCTGTAACCCTCCCAGGCTACGTATCCCTGCCTCCACCCTCTGTAGGCTTCCTTTTTTCACCTCACTTTGTCCAAGAGTGATTTTTTCATCCATGCAGGCTTCCTGGCAGTTTTGCTTGACTTTCTCTTCATTGGGATGCATCGCTCCTGAGCTTGGAGGAGAAAGTCCTTGAATACTTGCCAGCTTTCTTAGGCCCCTCTTCCCTCCAGGGCTTCTTCCCAAGGAACTCTGCCATTCAGCCTAACAAAGATTAGGCTTTCTGCAACATGTCATATATTTTCAGATGCCAGTAAGACTGGCTATTTTAATTTATTCTAGATTGACCTAATATGAGAAAATAAGAAGGAACACCTGCTTATTATTAATTATTATTATTATAATTTCTACATGTTCTGGAAAATAAAAGAAAAAGTAATATATAACTCAAAAGCAACAGCAATTACACTACAGAGAAGCATCCACATTCTCACTTCGGGTTTTTTTTGTTTGTTTGTTTTTTTGGTTGGTTGGTATTTTATGGCTAATATTTCTTTTGGGAAGTTTGCAGCTGGATACAAGGTCTGATATTTTTCTTTCTTCAAAGTTCTTTATGGATATTACTGTTAGGGAAGGGGGAACACAATGACACTCTGACATGAAAACCAGATGAGGTAAAAAGAAGATATTGTAGTTCTGTATTACTTTCCTAGTTCCTCAGTTTCCCTAGTGATGATGCTGCCTAAGCTTTCCATGGCAAGTCAGAGCTATGGAAATGTGTCACACAATTTAAAACTTACACAGTGTTCTGGGTGGTACTGGTGGGGAGACCACAGCACTGTTTAGAACTGCCGCTAAATCTCCATCTGTATATGTAAATGAAAAATTAAAAAAATCTGCCTTTTTAAGTCAGACAAGTTGACAACTTAAGCTTAAAAGGTAATTTGAATTTTACTAATTTAATATTATTAAGAAATTGAGAATAATATATAACAATATTTAAAATTGTAAAATGGAGTATGTATGTAAGTATAAATTGGTTTGCTGGACCTCAGTCCCAAGCAAATATGATGAACATGTGATGAAAAACAATGAAGACAATATAGACCAACATGGGTTCATGAAAGATGAGATGACAAGCATGATTAATAGAAGCAACAGGATTTAGATAATGTGCTTAAAATTTTGTGAGTTATTCACTTTAGTCAGTTACAAAAAATTAACATGGTCTTCATAATGTTAATGTCTGGCTAATCAACAACTTCAACTGTGAGCTGGAATAGGTGACTTCCAGAGCTGTCTTCCACTCTCTGATATTCTTTGTGATTTTGTCATTCTGTAGTAAAAAGGAAAATTGAATCTTTATCTTGGACACAAGAATGACTAGCTAGAATAGAGCTGAGTATGGGTCTCCTCATTCTGAAGTGCTGAAGACAGAGACCAATCCAGCAGGGTTCTTATAAAGGTATCTTCTTTTTTTTAACCTAGGCATTGCTATCTGTACCAATGAAACATGCTATTTAAGCTTAACATAGAAGACCCAGAGATGTCTGCATGAGGGCTGGAGCACCTCTCCTATGATGAAAGGCTGCGAGAACTGGGCTTGTTCAGCCTGGAGAAGAGGAGGCTCTGAGGAGACCTCATTGCAGCTTTCCAGTATCTGAAGTGCTGAGAGATATGGTTTAGTGGCGGACAGATACGGTTGGACTGGATGATCTCTAAGGTCTTTTCCAACCTAGTGATTCTATGATTCTATGATTCTATGAAGGGGGCCTACAAGGGTGCTGGGAGAGGACTTTTTACAAGAGCCTGTAGTGACAGGACAAGGGGTAACGGGTACAAATTGAAAACAGGGAGGTTTAGATTAGATATCAGGAAGAAATTCTTCACAGAGAGGGTGGTGAAGCACTGGAACAGGTTGCCCAGAGAAGCTGTGGATGCCCCATCCCTGGAAGTGTTCAAGGCCAGGCTGGACGAGGCTTTGAGCAGCCTGGTCTAGTGGAAGGTGTCCCTGCCCATGGCAGGGGGGTTGGAACTAGATGATCTTGAAGGTCCCTTCCAACCCAAACCATTCTATGATTCTATGATTCTATGTCACATTATTTCGTTTGTCCACATAGAGTTCAAGATTATTGCTAACAAAATCACTTTTCCTTTTTCTCTGATTCGTGTGTATTAGCAGGAGTAGGAGACCAAAGCCTCCTACTAATGACTATAAATCTACAAGGTAATTACCAGTCATTTTGCTAGCTTTTAAGAATATGCAAGTTACTTAAAATTTAAAAGGTATCTTTATGAAAAAAGAACTGTTTCCAGCAGTGAGTGAAGCCAGCATGGATGTGTTGACTCAGGCTTAAAAAGAAAGGAAGAAAATATATTGCATATTAATAAGTACATACAGTTTCTAACAGAGATCTTGAATTTAGACAAAGTAGATAAAAAGTCTTGTATATACAATTTTTTAATTTCTACCCTAAATCTTATTAGAATCATAGAATCATAGAATGGTTTGGGTTGGAAGGGACCTTCAAGATCATCTAGTTCCAACCCCCCTGCCATGGGGAGGGACACCTTGCACTAGACCAGGTTGCTCAAAGCCACATCCAGCCTGGCCTTGAAGACGGCCAGGGATGGGACATTCACAACATCTCTGATCAACCTGTTCCAGTGGTTCATCTTAGTGAACCAGAATGTTTCTGAATCATTGGAAAAATTGCTCTTGCAGCATCTATAACTTTATGAATTTCATGCACACCGAAAGTC
>NW_010224897.1:0-2883 GCF_000690775.1 Eurypyga helias
TAATGAGCATTCATACATATAAACTCAGAGAGTGGTTTAGTGCAAGCTAGTGGAGACTGTTTTTGTTAGACACTCTCAAGTACATGGTATGGCATAGGGTTTTCTGCTTGAAACTTAAGCCATAATGTCATCCTAGATAAGTTATATTCTTTAACTAAAATACTGTGCTGCAATATTATAATTGCCCTTAATGAAGTATATGTTTGTTTGGTTTTGGATTTTTTCTTAATTCTAAGCAGTAAAAAGAAAGAATGTAAAGAAAAATAGAGTTTTAAAATTTCTTAAAATTTAGAGGCAAAGTAGGAGTTTCTGGCTGGAAGATAATAAAGATAGATAAGTAGAAATATACTTTAATATGTGGAATATATAGCCATAATTGTAATTATTTTTGCTAAAATTACTTAGCTATACATTCAACAGCTGAGTTATGTAATGTACTATCCCAGGCTTCATTTACTGAGAAAAATAAATGTCAGGATTTTTTTATGGAGATCAATAGGAATCTCCTAAAGTGCACCAAACCTTTCATTAGGAAGTCTGATATGAAAGAAATGGAGTTTTTAACATAGGAGGTAAAGGCCACACATCTAAAATAGTTCATTATCCTGCAACTTTGCATTGTTCTCAATGGCTGCATCTTAGCTGTTATGTGCATGGCTGCTTTACTGCCCCTGAGAGGCTGAATATATAATTTGTCCAAATTGACATCTGGGTTATAATTCCCACGAAGCCCACGTATCTGCAAAGCTTTTCTTTGTTTCAGAATTTTTTCCATCTTGGAAGTATCTGCTTTTAGCTTATCCTGGGAGCTCAGACAGGTTCCTACATCTCAGAGGCAGCTTTAGCTTCTGGGGCATCTTTTGAAAATTGGTTCATTTAATGTCTGCAATGAAGTTCTTTCAAAACACTGTCCAGACAATCCACATTCCAGCTTTGTACTTTACAAGGGGGTAGAGCTTTGCACAGGTCTGAACTTGATTTTGAATGAAAAATCACTTCTTAATAATTTACAGAATGCAGTCTAGTTCAATGAAAAACTGCATGATAGTGTTCTAGCCGAATGTCTGCCTCGAAGTGAACAAACATTTAGAGCTCCCTAAGAAAGTCATCTTTACAGGTCCTGGAGCACCTAGGTTGAATCCTACGACAGGTCTTTTCTCACATGTTATTCAATACATTTCTTTAACAAAAGATCATGTCAAACAATCGTCCAGCCTACTACTCTCTGGAAGCACAATGAACATGACCCAGCAGTGTGTTCTGACACATATTTAAAGCACATTTCTTATAAGGCAAATTCTAATTCTGTGCTTCTATGATTTTGCCTTTGACCCGTTTTTGCTATCTTAGTCTTCATGTTATAAACACAGGGCTGGTATTCCTGTATGCAAGTACCAACCTGAAGGCATGTATGCTGCTTTTCCAGGTTACTTTGATGAAGAAAGATCTAGGTATAAGAAGGATTATCTCTGTGTGGGTTTGGTTACTTTTTCCCCATCATTATTAAGCCTTAGTTTCTGGTACATTATCCTTGACTGGATGTCCCATCCTGAGCTTAAAATCTTCTCTATGAAACAGGAAGGGAGAAGTGCTTCAGAAAGAGGGTAACGGTCTTTTGTTTGCCTGAAAGTTACCTTGTAAGTGACTTGGTTCAACCACAGGTTCGAGGCTCAGCCTTTCTCTACATAACTTTTAAGATGCTTAACTCAGGAGGCCTAGGTAGCCACATTTGTTAAAAGATTTCAAGCCTCAAAAAGAACTTACTTTGAAGATAAAGCTCTAATTTTTAAAAAATAACAATGGTGTCCCATTCTTTTACCAAAAAGCTTGGTGCTCAGAGAAGTGCAGATTTAAATGAAGTACCCCTTGTAATCCTTCCTTAGCATTTTCCAAAGGGATGCCCTAACTACATAAGTGGTGAGTGACGTTAAGGTATTAGAAGTGCCCCTTTGTAGCTGGCTAGAAAACAACGCACTGTTCATCACAGTGGAAAGAAGATGGACAGGTCTCTAGCATTAAGGTATTAGAAGTGCCCCTTGGTAGCTGGCTAGAAAACAACCCACTGTTCATCACGGAAAGAAGATGGACAGGTCTCTAGCTCAGGTATTGTGGGCCTTGCTGAAAAGGATGTGAGTGACCATGCTGGGTTCTGCTTCTAGGATTCCATAGAATGTCACTAGGAAAAAAATCAGAAGGAAAAAAAAGAGGGAAAAAAACCCCACCAACACAGAAATCCAGTTGTATCCTAGGCTGTATCAGGAGAAGTGTGGCCAGCAGGTAGAGGGAGATGATTCTTGACCTCTACTCCACACTTCTGAGACCCCACCTAGAGTACTGCATCCAGCCCTGGGACCCCCAGCATAAGAATGACTTGGACCTGTTGGAGCGAGTCCGGAAGAGGGCTATGCAGATGATCAGAGGGCTGGAGCTCCTCTCCTATCAAGAAAGTATGAGAGAATTGGGCTTGTTCTGTCTAGAGAAGAGAAGGCTTCAGGGAGACCTTACTGCAGCCTTCCAGTACCTGAAGGGGGCTACAAGGAAGCTGGGAGGGGACTTTTTACAAAGGCCTGTTGTGACAGGACAAGGGGTAATGGGTTTAAATTGAAAAAGGGTAGATTTAGACTAGGTATCAGGAAGAAAATCTTCATGGAGAGGATGGTGAATCACTGGAACAGGTTGTCCAGAGAAGCTTTAAATGCCTCAATCCCTGGAAGTGTTCAAGGCCAGGCTGGATGTGGCTTTGAGCAACCTGGTCTAGTGGAAGGTGTCCCTGCCCATGGCAAGGGAGTTGGAACTAGATGATCTTTAATAGTCCCTTTCAACTTAAAAAAATGTATAATTCTATGAAAAAATAAAACAAAACAAAACAAAACCTAAAATAAA
>NW_010224897.1:3158-109443 GCF_000690775.1 Eurypyga helias
TGGTGAATCACTGGAACAGGTTGTCCAGAGAAGCTTTAAATGCCTCAATCCCTGGAAGTGTTCAAGGCCAGGCTGGATGTGGCTTTGAGCAACCTGGTCTAGTGGAAGGTGTCCCTGCCCATGGCAAGGGAGTTGGAACTAGATGATCTTTAATAGTCCCTTTCAACTTAAAAAAATGTATAATTCTATGAAAAAAATAAAACAAAACAAAACCTAAAATAAACCAAAAAATTATGAAAGAAAGAAACCCCACACTTTTAGGATAAAAGATCAGCACTGAGCTCTATTTTACTAGTTTAATACTCTCAGTGTAAGGAAAGCTGTAAACCCTGACCACCTTCCAGAACAAGAGCTATTGGGTGTAGAGAGAGTGTGGAAGTATGGCCTACATATTTTCTGTTTGTTTGTTTGGGTGGGTGGGTTTTTTTGTTTTGGTTTGGTTTGGTTTTGCTTTTGGTTTTTGTTTGTTTGTTTGTTTGTTTGGTTTGGTTTTGGTTTTGATTCTGCTTCTGAATGAAAATGGATGCATTTGTGTGGCCAGTGTTTTGTATGGATCATGGCTGGTGTGGGTTATGCCTGTGTTGTGCAACACCTCCCAGGTTAAGCATTCCCTAAGACTTAGGCAAATGGACACCTAGTCTAAGGATCCATCCAGACTCAGTCAAGTCTAGAGACCAGGATGACAACAATGCGTGAATGTACAGCAGTCAACTGGAAGTGCTTAAATCTTGGACAGATTCTGGGGAGTCATATATTTGGATTTGGAATCCTAAATTCTACCCCAATCTTATTTTTAAAAAAGAACATTTCTCATAGTACTATATTGACAGTTTTTGTTTAGTCACCTACAGAAGAAAAAGGAAAAAGTGATCTTAAATCCTTATTATCCTATCATTCTGCTAAATCTCTTATAGCCTTCACTCAATTATTCTCTGTGTGACTGTGTGTTTTCCTTCCCTCATCTGAAATCCAGTAATTTTTAAGAGGAAAGATTTTGTGAGAATTTGGCACTCTGTAGTACTTCTTTAAATGAAAGATAAAATTTGTCTCAAGTGAAAGACTAAACTGTTCTTTATGCTTGCCATCATGTAAATTCTGTATGTTTGGTTTGAGGTTCTTTTTTTTGTGGGGTTTTTTTTTTTTTTTTTTTGGTTTTGTCATGGTTTAACCCCAGCTGGCAACTATGCACCACACAACTGCTCACTCTCTCCCCCACCCTCCAGTGGGATGGGGAGGGAAATAAAAAAAAAATAAAACTCGTAGGTTGAGATAAAGACAGTTTAATATGACAGAAAAAGAAAGGAATAATGATCATGATGATAAAGGAATACACGAAACAAATGGTGTGCAATACAGTTTCTCACCACCTGTTGACTGATGCCCAGCTAGTTCCCAAGCCATGATTGCTGCCCACCCAGCAACTCCCCACAGTTTATATACTGAGCATGACGTCATATGGTATGGAATATCCCTTTGGCCGGTTTAGATCAGCTGTCCTGGCTGTGCCCTCTCCCAGCTTCCTGTTGGCAGGGTGTGAGAAGTTGAAAAAATCCTTGACTAGTGGAAGCATGGCTTAACAACAAATAAAATATCAGTGTGTTATCACATTATTCTCATACTAAATCCAAAACACAACACTATATCAGATACTAGGAGGAAAATTAACTCTATCCCAGCCAAAACCAGGATTATTTTTTTTTTAGGTACTTTGTCCTGATTGTTATGCCTCTTCTATTGAGTTACTGACTCTACAGTAATAGTACTTCACTCAGAAAATCACATGAGAGAGGTTTGCCAGACATTCGTAGGCTATGGCAATAGAATTATAAGATTAGATTCATCCACATAATCTCTGTTTCCTGACAATTTTGGCAGAATTCAGATTTTCTGGATGTGTTGAATTTAACACCAAATTTCAGCATGCACTAAAGAGAAAATTGATGATAAAGCTGGAAGCTGGGAAGTGAAGAACTACTGAGCACAGACCAATGAACAGGGTGTGGAGGAAATAAGATAGTTAGAAATGCTGTCTTTGATGTAAAGACAAAAACTCTCTTATTCTATTTGTGGTGGATTGACAATGGCCAGAAGCTAGGCACCACACAGCTGCCTCCTCACTTCTTGTCTCCAGCAGGGTGAAGGAGAGAATATGAAGACCAAAAGTCAGGAAACATGGGTTGAGATAAAGAGTTTAACAAGCTAAGGGAAGAGGAAAAAAAGGGGCCTGTGGGGAAAATGATGCAAAGGCACTCACTCACCACCTTCTACAAGTAGACCAAAGCCCATCCAGTCTCTGAGCAATGACTGGTACCCCAGAAAAACTCTCTCCTCAGTTTTTTTGTTGCCAGGTGTGATGTTATATGGCATCAAATATTCTTTGGTCAATTTGGGTCAGCTGTCCAGGATGTGTCCCCTCCTAAATTCGCCCTCAGCCTACTCACTGCAATGTCAGAGTGGTAAAGAGAGAAAGCCTTGATGCTGTACATCTACTGTTCCAAGACAACCAAATCACCAGTGTGTTAATACTGCTTTAGTCACAAATCTAAAACATCATCATCTGGGCTGCTATGATGAAAATTAACTCTATTGCAACCACACCCAGTACAACAGTCCTGGAAAATAAACTGAGAAATGAAGAAGGAATGAAGTATGAAAACCCTTTATTCAGTCAAAGAAATTCAAAGGAGTTTGTGGCGATTTTTTTGGTTCATTGTTTTTCAGCACAATTTTTTTCAGTGTCAAATCAGGTGGTGGGGTTTTTTGTTTGTTTGGTTTTTTGTTTGTTTGTTTGTTTGTTTTTTTACACTGAAGATCACCAGGGGTAAAGCAAAACAAAAGCACAAATATAAGCCATAAAGTATGCTACATCACTTTTTAGTGTTTCCTTCATTCTCTTTTGCTATCACGAATAACATGAGGATTGACTTCTGATGATTGGCTATTGCTTTAGTGTCAGAAGTACTGAAAATGTTCTGTGAGGCTACCACACATCTTGGATTACTAATCCAAGGTCTGATGTGTTTATCAGCATCAAGAATTCCATGGTACAACTGGCCCTGTAAATGTCCCATGGATTTATGCTTCTGCTTAAAAAGTCTTTTTTCTTTCTTTTTTTACAGGAGTACTTTTAGTGATGCACACAGAAGATTATCAAGAAAGTCACAGAAATACCAAAACAACCATTTTGCTTAGATTTTATTATAAGCTCATGTGTTTTAGATAAATCTGTGAAAATATCAACCTGGCCTTAAATTCTCTAGAGATGTGATGTGTACAATATATAGTAAGGGCTAAGAGAAACGTAAAGAAAATAACTGTATAATCAGCACAGACTTTAACCTAGGTGTGTGTAAATTTACTTAACCATGATGTAAAATCTTAAGAAATATCCATAGGATATTTTTTTCTTCTTTTTATTATGTTAATAGTCAAGAGCAATGGAATATGTAAAATACATGAAAATTTATGGGGTTTAATGCAATTGCTGTCATATTTGCAAGGCAAAAATACAAGAAACTCAATGAAGATTTGAATTTAATTTGCAAAGAGAAAAGATGAAAATTTAGTTCATAAATTCAGGGACAGTATTCTTGAAGTAATTTACATTTCCTGATTTTCTTTTTTTTTTCTTCTGTTCTTCATGAAATTCAGGAAAGGTAAAACTTCCGGCTGAGATTTGCACAAATGCTGGATGATTAAGAAAAAACAAAAAAAACCCCAAACAAAACATCACCGCCTTCCCTTCCCTCCACACACACACCAAAAATCTGTGACTGAATTAAACTGGAAAAACCAAAGAAGGCTTGGCTAACTTCTGCAACTCATTTTGTTTAATAACAAGGTGTTTTTTTCTAGACCTTAATGCTTCAACAGTGAAACTCTGTACACTTAAGTCATTATTTTCCCTGAAAAGCTGTTGTGAACCTTTTGATGAAGGACTCTGCCCTGCTGAAGACTCAATGAAAAAGAACTTTTGCCTTAGTATTAACACCTGTTAGTGCAAATCTGGCATCTTGCATCAGCAGGCTAATCAGACTTCATACCGAACTGACTGAGGTGGAAGAACAGATTTCCTCTCTTGACCTTCTGTGTTGTCTGTGTCCTCATGAGACAATGGATGGTAAGGTATCCGTGTCTTAAATTGCCACAGGTCTAGGTGAGTAAAACATATTGGTTCAAAAAATAAAGGCTGAAGTTTCAATGCTAAAGATAATGAAAAAATCTAATTAACATCTGTAGGTCAGAATGATAACTGAGGACTTCAGCATGGCTACTGCACAACTACGTGTACTTCATAGCAAAGGTGATTTTTAACAGAAGTGTGGAGAAATAGGCATGGGGATTCTGCCTGGAGGGCTGTAAGAAAAAGCTTTATTGTATTCAGCATGTCCACTCACCGTCTGTTGCCCAGGAAGTATTTACAACAGCCACAGTATTTTCACTTTTCAAAAGTATGTATTACTGTTTTCCCATTTATAAAAACAAACGCAAAGATTAAAATGGCTTTAGGAATTAATCTATGAAAAAGAAAATACAAGACATTTTAGACAGATTCACCTTTTCAGGTCTCGTTTTCAGCTGTTAATGAAAACTGAGAAGTGCTGTGTGTATACACTTCTCACTTTTCTGTTACATACTTGCTGGTACCAAGGAAAAATACTCAACCTTTCTGCAAAATTAAAGTAAAATATTTTTATGACACAGAAGTGTGATGATAGAGTTAAAGTAGTTGAGTTGCTTTAAAATCTCTGATCAGTGAGCTTATAGCATAACAACTTTTAAAATTTATTTATTAAATGGATTAAAAATAGGATGCATTGGAAATCACATAAGCACACACATTCTTTTAAGATTCTCTGTCTGATTTTTTGGCTAGACAGGCCTAAAAAAAACCCTGATAAGCATCTGAATGCTTATGTAAAGTGAAAAGAACACAGTAAGTTTGAACTGTGTACTTTAGCCTTCCCATGAGGCTTTCATGAATAGCACACAATACATAAGGACCTCAATGCTGTTCACTTCAAATAGGTCAGAGAAAAAAACTTGACTGCTTCTTGGTACAAATGGAAAAGGAATTATCTGTCAAAATAATTGAAACTACAGTGAATGATGTCTACTGTATATAATGCTCTAAATAATAATAATAAAAACCCAACAACAACCAACCAAACAAACAAAAAACCCAACCAACCAAACAAAACTGCCCTGAAAATTTTTGCACTGGTTTTAGTCAAGAAAGAGTTAATTTTCTTCACAGTGGCTGGTATGAAGCCATGTTTTTGGGTTTGTCCTGAGAATATTACTAATAAGACGTCCTTTCAGTTGGGGCTGAGGAATGCTTGAACCTAATTCAAGGTCTTTCTCAGCTTCTGATACTGCAGCTGCATTCCCAACTTTCTCACTACAAGCAGTGTGAGGGAACACACTGTTCAGAGACCTAACCCAAGCTACCCAAAGTAGTATTTCATTCCATAACATGTCATGCTCAGTGCATAAGATGGTAGTGGGCTGGGGCCCATAACTTTTTTGCTCCTTTGATAACTTCTGTTAGTTCCTTAACTCTTTTGTTGCTTCCTTAGCTCCTTTGTTATCCTCTTTGCTATCTCTTTTGATGGCTTTTTTGTTAGTGAGCTGGTGAGTCAGTTGTCTTTCCTGGTCATGCTGTCACTCATGAGGCTCACTCGGACTCTTCTGAGGTCACTCTTGGGCTCTGGCTCTTGGGGTTTCTGGCTCTGACTCTCACTACTTGGGACCTAATTGGTTGTTGGTTGGCAGGTGGTGAGCAAATGTAACATGATTTATTTTTTATTATTTTAATTACTTATTACTTGTTAGTAGTATTGTTAATATTATTAGTGTCACTATAATATTAATTAATATTCAATTATTAAGTAGTTCTTATCTCACTTTTATGACCTTCCTTGTCCTTTCCTCTGATTCTCCTCCTCTACTGGAGGAAGGGGAAGAGGTGTGTGAGTGGCTGTGTGGTATTTTTATTGCTTGCCGAGGTTAAACCACGACACTTTGCAAATGATAATCCAAATCCCTTTTTCTAGGTATAGTGATTATGCCCACTAGAGATACACTGCCACTTTCAGAATGAAAGGAGGCTTCTGCTTGATACACTAAATTAAATCAAAGTATCGAAAGACAGTATTTCAATTTCAAATATTTGCACAAAATCAAAGCAGTAAAATAAAACCTGGGGAAGGAGAATGAGTTCACTGCTGGCTGTCTGAGTCATCTGCCTCTCTTTTGAGTGGTATGGCTCAACATCATCATTTGTTTCACTGTCTCACTGTTTTACTTACTGACTTTGGTGAGACTGATTTTGTGCATGAAGTCCAGCCATGTATATCTAATGTACATATATAGTTTAGCTCTTCTAGATATGCTATGACTTTTTGAGAGTGTAATCTTAAAAGTAAATCTTTCAAAGCATGTATCATGTTTCATTTTATCTCTAAACATAGGTTTACCTGACTGTTTAACTAGCTCCAACTGCTGGCACTGTTTGTTCTTGAAAAAAGTGTTACAGCTAGGTGCATTTTTTGATACAGTAAGGTACTCAGTGGTGCTCTGTGTTGAGTAGGCAACATTTCTGATAGCATAGCACTCTCAGAAGCCAAAGATGAACATTCATCAACAATGTTCACTGTTGTTAAGGTAGGAACTGAAGAGCTTCCAGACACCATGACTGTGGAAAGAGGAGCTGAAACAATGTTGGAACAACTTGCACAGCTATCCCTCAAAATTAATTTCTAAGTCTTGAGAAAAGAAATTGAGAAAAAATGTCCAAGATCTTAGTATAGCTGGGCATGTGGTCCTTAACTTTCTCCATACTTTCAAGTTCTTTTGTTTTTCACTGTCTAATGTATGTTAGTGGTTGTCTGTCTAGTACAGACAACTGTATTTCCACTGCAGGATTACTGTGGGTGTTTGTGTAACTCCTGGCTAAGATTTCATCCTGGGCTTCCTGTGTTCTTTCTTTTTAGCAGATATGTACTACTGTGCAGAAAAGTCCTGATGAAACAGGTCATTCTTGTACTTCGCTTGACTTCCTTCCAAAGAGGCTGTAAGTGTGGTTATGTTAATCTAAATATTGTTAAACAGAAATGAAGAATTAAATGCTATATGAACAAAACTTGATTCTCTTTAATATTTCTCACTAACAGACTTTACTAAAAAGAAAACGTGAAAATTATTGTTCCAACTTCCCCTTTAATAAAACAAACATAAACTTTAAGATGTCATGATATAACCAATACCATGGAACTGTATTATAACTAATAGCTGCACCTCTGGGGACTTGAAACACCAACCACTGGAAAAACTTGGCAAATTTCTGATGTTTTCATACTGTAAGGTTGTATTCCAGCTAGGACATAGTGGTTATCATGAACTATCTTCTGCTCTCACCCTGTTGATCTCACAGAGTTGATACAATGAAATACATTTCTCATAAATAGCTGTGTGACCTTGTGTAATTCTGTCTTTCTGCTTCAGATATCCTTGGATTGCCATCTAAAAAATAAGAATATAAATTGATGATTTTTTATAAAGAGTTTTGACATCTTGAAAAATGAAAAATAACACATAAATGCAAAAATACTGTTGTTTATCATCATATATGAATATGAAGCTCAGTCTACTACCTTATTTCCCCTATTTGTAAAGCAATGGAATTATAAATGTCAAATGCATGTTTTTTCTGTTAGTCAAAATACAAGAATAATGTGCTGTGTATAAAACTTTCCCAAATAAAAACATTATATGTTTCTTTTGGAAATACATTTTGTGTACATCCTGAACATGAAGTGTTTCACTAGTGAATGTCATCTTAGAACAAATGTCTTTGTCTATAGTGTTTGTTATTCCCTGAGGAACAGTTGAAGGTTATATTATTAAAAGTGTTAATAGCTTAAAATGTTTGTGTTAATTAAACCTGTCAGATGAAAAACTACCTGATACATTGGATTCTATATTTTTCTATCTCTACTTAGATAATTCAGGGAAATGTATTTCAGAGCTAAGAAGAAAATAAATCCAGATTTGTGTTTGGACTGGAAAAAAATTAAATATGTAGATGTTTCTTCCGATTGTGTGTAATATGACAAGTGCATTTTTGCCCCCAAACTATTGCAATTATGAACTCATGTTAATTATGTATTTTTCTTAGTAAAAATTCTAAAATATTTGATGACATGAGGGTTTTGATTGGTTGGTTGAATTTTTTTTTGTTGTTTTATCTTGGTTTGTTTTGTTTTGTTCTGTTTTGTTTTGTTTTCTCTGACTTTGTGTCAAGCAATAATGGCTTTGAGCAGCTTAATCTGGGACCCTGCCTATGTGCCCAGGACCTTAATTTAACCCAGAACCCAGTACTGAGTTCTTAATCACTGAATGAAGTGTATCTGTCTCAAGCTGTGCCTTCTGGATGTACTCTTCAGAAGTACACCATAGCTTTGGTCGCAGACCTGCCTCTGGCCTTGTTTCGTTCTGCTTCTGATGGAGCCTGGGGTTCTGGTGAATCACTTGTTGTATCAAGGGTGATGAATGTTCCCTGTTCTTAGCACAGTTGCTTTTCCCACCATTCTTAGACCTATTGGGACAGCGCACCACTGGTGTGAACACAGCCCGTGGTGGCATTACCCTCGGCTCGTGTTGTGCTCCCCTCATGGAGCAAGCTCTTGCCTTAGACTCCACAACACTGTAAATTGCATTATTGTTTCCTTAGCTAGACAATGATGTCACAAGTAATGTCCCAGAGGTATTCCTATGTCACACTCAACTAGGGATTCATCTGTGGTAGTACTCAACTGACCAAATGTAGTGTCTGGCAAAAGGTAGTATAGTGTAATGCCTATATCTGAACTTCTCTCATAGGTTCCCTTTATAGTACCTTTACGGTAATATAAATTCAGCACTTCTGGCTGTAATCCATCTGACATGTTTCAGATGGTGCTATAGACCCCCTACTTCTGTGGACATAAAGAAACATAAGAGATGATGCCTCCCACTATCTCTGGTGTTAGTAGTTTCTCCCAAATTTTTATAGAAGAAAGCTCTATGACTTAAAATGCCTGACAGGAACCTCATGAAGTTCAAAAAAGAGAAGTGCAAAGTCTTTCACCTGTGGAGGAATTACTTCATGAATCAGTATATTATGGGGACACTCCTCTGGAAAGCAGTTTGGCAGAAAAGGTCATGAGGGTCCTGATGGACAAGCACTTAAACATGAACTAGCAATGTGTCCTTCCTGCAAAGGCGGCTAATGGAATCCTGGGCTGCATGAGCAGGAGTGTTGACAGCAGACTGAGGGAGATGATCCTTCCCTTCTACTCAGCACTGGTGAGGTCACACTTGGGGTGCTGTGTCTAGTCTGGGATTCTCCAGAGATTTGGAGGCACTGGAGAGACTCCAGCAAAGGGCCACAAGGATGGTGAAGGGACTGGGGCATCTGATGGATGAGGATAGGCTGAAGGAGCTGTGACTCTTCAGCCTGGACAAGAGAAGGCTGGGGGAGATCTTTTCAGTATATATAAATACCAGTGCAAAGCGGATGCCGTGAGCATAGATCCAGATTCTTTTCAGTGGTGCCCACCAACAGGACTAGAGGCAATGGGCACAAAGTGAAACACAGGAGGCTTTGTCTGAACATCCAGGGTTTTTTTACTAGGTTAGTGTAGGTAACTAACTTTTAAAAGTTACGCCAACATTAGTTTAAAGGAATATGATTTCAAAAGTGATTCTTAAGAGGACAAGACTAAAATCCCTTTGTTAATGATAGTCATATACACCATATGGTTGACAACTGATTAAAATAAGACAAAGACTTCCTTTATTTCCAGTACCCCTTGGTGAAAAGTCATGGACTGATTGGGTCAAATTCACTTAATTTATATATTACCTAAATTTATTAATCTACTTCTACTGACTAAAATGAAAATGAATATGGAAGAAAATGGAAATGTGAAACTGGAAATGGAAAAATAACTCTAAAGATTGAGTGGAAAACTAAAACTCTGAGAGCTACTGAAAGTGGAAACTCCATGAACTGCAAGAGAAGGTTGTAAAAATTTCAGGATGGACTTGAAATTTTAATCAAAAATGGATATACAAATGTGCTTTTAAGTCAATTCAATAAAATGGAATGTTATTCAATTAATGACACATAGCTATAGCCATTAAGTAGGTTCTATCTCAACTTTATGCTACTCTGAATCCTATAATCTTCAATGACAATAAATACTCCAGAGCTTTTTAAAATCATATATCTCTGATTGATATGCATTATTTTGAACTGACAAAGTGGAATGTACATTTCTTTTCCAATAACATGTTTCTTCAGCAGAAGCTTTTCCCTGTCTAGGAACTGAGTTTTCACTGAGCACAGTCTTTAAGAAAATTACTCCTTCAAACCATGTCTGGGTGATACAATGCAGCGATTTAAGAGCTATGGAATACCATACCTAATCCTGTCTCTGAAATGGCATTCTTGCAGAGGAATAAAAACTTGTAGAAGAGTAGCTTGAAGTCTATGGCCTTTGTGGCAGTTAATCTACTCAGTCAATGAAGGCTATGATGTGGTCTTTACCCAAGAGATTTTTGAGTAGTATCCTGAAATTAGCGTGCAAGTCATGTAAGATTTGAGCTTTCATGAATTACTGTGTTTGGAGTGCTGGCATCATGGGATGTGAATCAGAATTTTGGTTTTAATGTACCTGACACACTGACACAGGAGCATCACCCATACTTGCATAGCCAATTTGGTATGCAGAAGGCAACAGGACAACTCTAATATACTGTCTACAGTATCTGAAGACATTGTTATTGTAGTATCTGTAAACATTTGTCCATTTTGTAGGAAAATTGACATTTACTCCAATTCAAATGATGTTTTAATTTTTTTTCCTAACTTATTTGTAGTTTCTGAATCACATAAATGCTCTTATTTCTTCCTTACCTTGCAAAAAACAATCACATGTGCAAGGAAAACAATACAGTCACTCTGTTAGAATGGTTTTTGCAACACCAACTGCAATAACCAACGATGATTTAGCATATTACAATACACTACCATGAACCATATCTCCCATGTTAACTCAAGAGCAATGCTAACACTTTCAGAACAGAAGTTAATATAGTTCTGTATCATCTCTGTATAAAAAAAATAACACCGTTCCTCCTCCAGCTGTCATCTTAGTTCTGAACTTTCAAAGAGCTATTATAATGCAAAGATTTTTTTTTTTTTTCTGTTGAACGTAATGCCACCAGTTAGTTGGGTTATATATAGTAGATATGGGAAAGCTCTTAGCTGTGTGTCTTGTTTTCTGTGCTCATCTATTTCTATTTGTTGTGTTGCAAATGAATGTTCACTTTCATCTCTGTGGTAGAGTGACTTTGATACTTTTCTCAACTTCAGGTGTCAGGGTGGATCAAAGTCTTTCCCAACAGTCATGATCATATGAAGTAGCAGAGGGTGACTGATTGACATAAAGCTTATATTGCCAAATTATACTACTAACAAATTATAATACTCCTATTGGCTATGAATTTTTTTTTTTTTTTTTTTTTTGCTGTGAACAAGTAGCTCTCAGAATCTCAATCAGTGGGTGATTGGAGAAAAATATTTCTCTTGCTATGAACAAAGGGCAAAACACCAGTTTGATTTTCTTCTCCCTCATATTTTGATTTAAAGAGGGTTATAGTGAGAGAAATGTTCTTTGCAAAATACAAGTAAATCTCTGCTTTTTTGAGAGGTGATAAAAGGGGAATGAGATGATGAAGTTGATCTTTTTCTGCATGACATTTCAGAAAATTTCAGTACTTAGGTGAGTGCTTTTTCTAGTCTCTTCAAACTACCTATAAGAAAGTATCAAAAAACCTGGAACATCCTCATTTGTGATAATTCAACTGCAGTGGTAATGCTGGAAGACCACTGTGGATGATCAGATGTTTTGAGTGCCGATCACTTTACACTTTTCTCCCAAGGTCAGTGAAAACTATGTGACTGTGTTTAGTGTTTGGTTGTGGGTTTTTTTGGTTTTTAGTTAGTTAGTTTGTTTGTTTAAATTACATTTGATATTACATAATTCTGAAGCTCCTGTTTGCCTAGATTCTTCACAAAGAAGAACAGGAAGGCTCTACCTACCCTACTTCATGCTATCTCACAATTTGAAAACGTGGTTGCCTGTGTAGCATTAGGAATAGATAGAAATTAAGGACCTATATTTATCTGAAGTATGTAGGAGTCTATCCATTGATCTCAGTGGACTTCGGACAAAGATCTAAAGGTACACAATATAGTCAAGCAAACATTTCCTGTCTTTTTAGGACACTTTGAAAGCTCATCTTTTTTTATTTTGTTTTTAAAGTCCCTGATACCAGGAGAATAATATCTGTCTGAGAGTTAAAGGCATATCAGCAGTAAGGAGAATCAAAACACAAATAACCTTCCAGTGTTACACCTGTGATGCAGAGTAATTGCTGTATGTGGTTTAAAAAGGCAATTACTGAAGCGTAACTCAGGTCTCCAGTGAGGTGAAGACTTTTCTCCTAAATCAGTAAAATCCAAATTCAATGCAAACTCATTACAGTTCTTGCACACAGTAGAAATGAATGCAGACAAAGCTCAGACTCTGAGGCACTGATTTTTGTGTTCAGAAGCCTGATACAAAATATGGATGATATTTTTACACGGGCAAGCCTCAGGAAGGTCCCATGGGGAAAAAACAGATAAAAGATACCATTCTTGTATATATCCAGAGTTGAATTCTAGTGTCAATGGAATTTCCTAATCACTTATATGATTTCCATTTTCTGATGTGTTAATGCTATTTTTTTTTTTTTTTAGAAGGTGGCAACATGCCTTCATTAATTCAGTGGAAGATTTCAGGTTAGGTTATATAATAGGATAATCACATTCTTTACAAGTTTATAACTCCTGCTTTTATTTATTTTTGAACTTGTGCTGATTTTTTTTCACATCTGTGTTTAATAGTGTGCTGTGTGTCATTTAGAACACTGTACTGTATGATTATTCAATATGATTTATAGTTAAGGTTTCATCAAAATGCTTGTCTGATCCAAATAGTTAGTTATCCTATTTCTTCTCTTTTTTTTTTTTTTTTTAAGTGGAGTTTGGTCTGGCTCTTCCAAACACAGTTTAATTCTCTGGTTTTTCAGATCAATTTGTCACGAAGAACAGAAACAGGTGAAAGAGCAGATCATCAATTCCTATTGTGTATGGGGCTGGGTAACACTGAAATGGCTTTAAATTAGAACTCTGGCAAAGAAGAGAGACCTATTGTATACAGCAATTTTCAGTCAGCAAGTTATAGCTGGAGCACATAGAAATACTAGCCTGACTATACTTAGCTATTGATAGACAGTAGTGAGTAAAGCTGGAATAAACCAATGATAACCTCAGGCTTCTCTCTACATTTACCTTTTATTTTAGAGCACAAGCAACCATGAATCATCTGTAGTTCTTTTTCTTCCCTAAAGCCCAATTTTTTTTTTTTTTTTTTGAGGTCCGGACTTGAGTTTCTGAACTAGTTTATATTGGCAGTACTTGTCCACTGAGGGCAGCACTATAACAAACCCATTCATGTGGTGCAGATATAATGTGCAAACTAAGAAATCCTTATGGATTCTGCTGCTAGTAAGCTTCTGGCCAGCTGAGGAAGAGAGACAAAGTCGGATGATTTCCATCAAAGTGCCATCCAACTCCTACAATTACAGCCTAGGGGGAACAGATTCATGTTTTAAATATAACTCTGAGATTTGGAGTTGGATTTGTTGTAGTTGGACAGTACTTTATTTTCCTTTCTTAACACAGTCATGAAATGAATAATTAATAACAATTAATAGCAATTACTGGGCATATACTTCAGCTTCTGGAGTGAATAACAGTATGTTAAAATAGTGTCTCCCCCCTCAGCCCCTTTACAGAAGAGTATAGGAGATAAATAGCTTACAGCTTTCTAACTTCAGGTTGAAGATTTTATTGATTCAGTGGATCACATAGTTCAGAATTAGCTCCCCAGAAATAAGCAGGCCTCGTGTAGATCATTGGTATTTTTAAAAGGAATTCAGACTAAAAAAAAACCAAAAACCAAAAAACAAAAAAATAAACCCAACACACAAACAATAGTCTTTGGCAAATACATGTAGAAATAAAATCAGTTATGACATGAAGTTGCATCTCATGATAATGAAAAAAAACCTTGGTGACTCCTGAACTTGTGTACTCAAAATGAAAGAAATAATATTTTGGTACCTTCTGACATTTCTTTCTCTTCTAGCCAAAGAAGGTGATTGGAAGAGAGAAAAAGGGAAGCAGCAGCGGCTCCATTTATTATGTTTTTCTGCAGAAGAACATAGGACTAAACACAGATCTATGGATTCTCTGCAATTACAGGTGTCGTGGTTTAGCTCAAGCTGACAACAAAAGACCACATAACTGCCTACTCTCTCATACTCCACTGTGGAGGAGAGAATATAAGAAAAGGCTTGTGGATCAAGGCAAAGACAGAGAGGGATCACTCACCCATTATGGTCATGGGCAAACCAGACATGACTTGGGGAAGAAAAATCATTTTAATTAGTTACCAATCAAAATCAGAGTAGGGCAATGAGAAACAAAACAAAACAGACCTTAAAAACCTTTCCTCCACCCGTCCCTTCTTCCTGGTCTCAGCTTTGGTCCTCTTTTCTCCATCTCCTCTCCCAGCAGTGGACAGAGGGGGCAGGGAATGGGGGTTTCACAGTCAGTTCACCACACCTTGTCTCTGCAAATCCTTCATCTTCAAGGTGGTGAACTCCTCACACTCTTCTTGTGCTCCAGTCTGGGTCCCTCCTACAGGAGACAGTCCTCCATGACTTTCTTTGCCATGATTCCTTCCAAGGGCTGCAGTTTTCTCTTCTAACTGCTCCACTGTGGGTCCCTTCCATGTTTGTGTGGTCCTTCAGGAGCAGAATGCTGCAGCTCAGGCTTCCCAGATCTTTGGGTGCAGCCACCTGCTCCGGCATGAGGCCCTCCCTATGCTGCAGGGGGGTCTCTGCTCCCTCGTGACCCTCCATGGCTGCAGGGACACAGCCTGCCCTCTCACCACAGGCTGCAGGGGGACATCTGATCTGGCCACCTCCTCCCCACTTCTCTGCACTGACCTTGGTGTCTTCCTTGTGACCCTGGTGTCTCTTTCACATCTCACTCCTTGCTCTACATTGATCCTCTCTAACTCCTCTTCTCACTCCCCCTCTGCTTCCATTGCAACTTCTTTTTGGTTTCCCCTCTTAAATATGTTAATTCACAGATGTGCTGACTGACTCTGCCATGGCCAGAAGCAGGTCTGGCTTGGAGCTGGGGAAGCTTTTCCGAAGGTTCTCACAGGAGCTATCCCTGTGACCCTTCCCTCACTACCAAAACTCCACACCACAGAAACCCAATACAACAGGCTGTTCTGTAAGAGATAAATAACTGGATTCATCCTGCCTAACTTCCTCTATCTAATAGTTTGGCACTTGACCTGACCTTAGAACCTAAGGTGGTATATGCTGCCCATTATCTGCTGAAAGAACAACACAGCAGGGAGGTTTCTGGGTTGCATTAATGATAACGTAATACAGCCCTGAGGTGAAGAAGGGTCCAGAAGAACTGGTTGATATTCAGGGATCCTCCAAGATGAAAAATCATCAATGCTGATAAGCAGGACCGGCAGCAGCAGACCTGAATGAGTGATCAAGAAAATATTTTCTAAACTTATACATAAAAAGGAGGCGTATAAGAGGTAGAAGCAGGAACAGGCAGCCTGTGAATAATAGAGAGACATTGTCTGAACATGAGGAAATCAGGTTCAGAAAGCAAAAGCAGGCCCACCTGCAGCTGAATTCAGTCAGGGACATACAGGCCAATAAGAATGACTTCTGCAGGTACACCAGCAGCAAAAGGAGGACTGAGGGAAATAGGGGCTCACCGTTGAATGGGATAAGGAGCCTGATGACAAAGGCCAGGGAAAATGCTGACTAGTCAGAGTCTTCTTCAGCTTGGGCATCTGAGGCTCTTGAGACCAGTGTGAAAGTCCAGAGCAAAGGTGACTTACCTTAATTGTGGAGGAGCATCAGGTTAGGGAATATTTAAACAAACTACATTTAAAGAAGTCCATAGGACTTGTTGGGATGCACTCACAAGTGCTGAGGGAAGTGGCTGGTGTCAATGCAAGGACACTCTTGATTATCTTTGTAAAGTCATGGAAACTGGGGGAGGATCCTGAGGCCTACAAGAAATCAAAAATTATTCTTGTCAAGAAGGACATAAAAGGGTGGAGGAGATGATCCTTCCCATCTTCTCATCCCTGATGAGACACATCCTGGAGTGCTGGGTCCTGCTCTGGGACCCAGCAAGGCTGAAGCAAGTCCAGCAAAGACCTACCAATATGGTGAAGGAATGTGAGCCTCTGACATACCAGGAGAGGCAGAACAAACTGGGTTTGTTCAGCCTGGAAATGAGAAGGCTCAGAGGGGATCTTACTATGTGTATAACTGCATGATAAGAAGCAGTAAATAAGATGGAGCCAGACTCTTCTCAGTGGGGCCCAGTGTTGTTTTAATATTGTTTGTGTTTCTCACTATCCAAAACCATTTAGAATGGCATTAAATTAATTTTTCCCAAGTCAGGTCTTTTTATCTCTGATGATAATGTGATCTCCCTGTCTCTATCTTGACCCTCAATGAATTTTTTCACCTTATTTTCTATCTCTCTTCTAGTGAGAGGGGTGATTGGCCAAGGTCAAACCACCACAGGCACAATTATAGAATCATAGAACAGCCCAGGTTGGAAGGGACCTTGAAAGATCATCTAGTCCAAACTTTTGTGGGAAGGAGAGCCTAGATGAGATTATCTGGTACCCTGTCAAAACTAATACTGAAAAATCTCAATGATGGGGCTCTGTGACATCCCTGGGGAAGTTGCTCCAGTGATTGATTGTTTTCAGTGTAAATTTCTATCTTGTATCAAGATAAAGATACAGTGGATCATCTTAAATGCGGTTGCCAGCTATACTTAGACACATGAATCCTGTACCCACTGTGCGTTTTAGGACAATAGGTGATACAAAATTCTGGATATTTCTCCAAAAGGAGAATAAAATCTATTCCCAAAACAGATCCTTATTTTTACAATTTGCTTAGCTCAATTAATAGTATTGGCCAACCTTGAGGACATCAGTTTTAAACTTCAGCCCACAGGCTGTGCAAACATGGAACTTTCTGTACATTTGGTAATCGTAATTTCTTGTGTGTGATAAGCAGAAGCTTTTTTTTTTTTTTTTTCATTTTCTTGTTCATGCTTAGGATGTCTCAGCACTGGCTACTGTTAGAGGTAAGGACATAAAATAAGGAGGATATTGGACTGAAGCACGAATCTTTGCATTTGTCACTGAAGAATAAGGTAGATATTGCCAAGCACTGTTAAGCATTTACTTTGCAACCTTTCTTCTTCTATGAAATAATGCAATGCACTCAGTTTTCAACTGGTGCTTCTTATAGTGTACTCACAACCCTCCAGATGGGAGAATAGAAACATCCACCTTGTCCCTGAGGATCAGAAAAATCAGAAAAATATTATGAAAACTCAGAAAAGTCAGCTCAGTGTTACACAGCTTCCTTTAAAGCACAAAAAGCCAGTCTAATACCAACAGAAATCATAGCAAATAAACTTGCCATCATTCATTTAATTGTAATGGCCTTCATTCAATGTATGTTAGTACACTATGGAATCTCACCAGGAGTAACAGATGGGCATTTTTTCCTGGATACATAACAATTATTTCTAACAACAGCATATAAGAATATGTTTACAATGTCCCATGTTGAGGACAAAAGTATTCCTTGACTTTGGAAACGTTTTTTGAGAATGTAGGTGAAGACAAGGACTGTCATGTCTTCTCGTATTTTCTTTCTCTTTTTTTTTTTTTTTTGTTTTTGTTACTTGCTTTACATTTGTTTTTCCTTCTTTGTAAGACTACATTTTCTTTTAAGGTCCTGAAAAAATACTATCTATTGCTTTCCCATAATTAGTCTTTCCAGCACTACTAGGGAAGATCACCTCAGAATTTACCTTCTTCCTCCCCTGTTCTCTAACAACATTAATTTTTGGCCTCTTTCCTTATAAATTTGTTTGCAAACTTTGTGCAGACCAAGCTTATCTTTTTGTTCTGTACTGTTATCATACCTACTGCAATGGCTTCAAAGTACTGTTATATCAAAATAACAATTAACACTTGCTTCTAATTGGCCATTTATGCTCCCTGCACACCTTGACATCTTTTAAAATGTTCGTCTTTTCATTCAGTCTTCTGTTGGCTATGTTAATGTAGCTGAACAATAGATGATCAGGATCAATCTTTGACTGTGAAACCAAGCAATTAAGACTGACTTCCATCCACACTGTTTAGAATTAACTCTCTCTTTGATATATTTGTCTCCTAGAAAGCCAGTTGTAATGGTGTAAAATATGTCCATGGAACAAAATAACAAATAAGCAGTGCAGATGACCAGGGAGCCAATGCTGAAGGCTGTCCCTCAGCAATATAGGGTGTCTCTTTGTTGGTAATCTGATCTAATGTTCAGATTGGGATAAGAATGTTTTTATGTCCTGCTCCCCTTCTCTCTTGAGGAGTGAGCTCTCTCATATGATGTCAGAGGTCCTGAAATGACAAAAGGTAATGGACTGCAGAAGAAAATAGTCTGATAGCTAATACATTATGTTCTGTGTGGTCTTTTTGAACAAATAACAATGATTGTGATTAATTTTAATAAAATGTGTGGGTAATATAAGCTTTCTAAGAGATACCATCTGAAAAAGTAGTGAAGTAATCTGAAGGTCTGGCATTATCTTTCCAAAGAGAAGAAAGATCATTTTATTTTCAATTAGTCAGTCCTAAGAGCCCACATTGAAGATTTTATTTGTATTTAAAGTGAAAAACTTTTAGCTATTGTAGTCATATTTATGAAATAGATTTCCATTACTCAAACTATCTTCCTAATGGATACTAAAACACCAAGAAAAGACTAAAGAAAGAGGCAGAATAAATGGAAATTAGGGAAAAAAAAAAAAAGGTGTAGTTTACGCTGAACAGAGAGATGATACAACTCTACTAAGCTACGGAAAAGTTACCCAGATGCTAATTTAGGTGAGGTACTGAAATAGCAAAATGACCCTCAGTGAGTTTAACCAAAGGCCTTTTTTTGTTTTTCATCATGGGAACCTTATTTCTGATTTTGTCATCAAGACCTTAACCCTTTAATTTTCAAGAACAAAACTTGTTTTTTTTTAAACTGCAAAGTTTGGCCAGTGCCAGATGTTAAGAAAATACATCTGGAAGGTGTAAGCCATTATGTTTTTGGAAAGGAACAAGGGATGATAGCATATGATGTCACTTTAAACAATATTCCTCCCTATGTTTTTTCCTCTTCATTTTGACACCTTAATGTAATGTGTCAGGCATAATCCCTTCTGTCTCTTTCCTCCCTCTGTTTCTATGTTTCCTGTATATTCAACTAACCTGGTACATTCTGAATCCTATTGGTAGGTGGCATACCTTTCCGCCTACTTCTGCTGAAAAGCCTTCTTTTCAGACAGTGTTATTCTGAGGGTCCTCATGTCACTCTCTTTCCTTTTGTCTTCAAGATCCCATGCATGCCCCAAAACCTAAAGCCTGAACTCTACCTTTCCATAAATCCCATCCAGTTTACATTTGTAACCCCTGGAAATTACCTTCAAAAGTCTCATTATTGGTATTGTCCTCGTAAACTCTGGCACTTGATGTTGCAGCTGTAAAATATTGCTCAAGGGGGAAAAAGTAGTTCCTGAAATTGTGTCATATAGCCAGAAGCCTTTGGTTTAAGGCAACAAATACAGGCAGAGGAACTATTTTCACCTCAGGGTGGCTATTTTTAATTCAATTAGCAGGTGTAGTACCTGCTTTTGTTTTATTTTTCATGGAGGGCAGGCTGATATCTCCTATTTTATGCCTGCAGAGATTATTGTTTCAGAAAAAATAGGGTTTGGTTTTTTGGGGGGTTTTTTGTTTTTCTTTTTTTGTGTGTTTGCCTTTATCATCATTTCTTTTCCTCTTCTGTTGAAAGAGATTGCATTCTTGCCAACAGAACAGTAGTCTGAGGAGAAGTGGGGCTGCTGCAGGCCAACTTGTTCCATCTTTTTATGTTCTACTCAAGGCAGATGTAATATCTTTTCTTGCATGGGGAACTGCAACTTGGAGCACAAAATTCTAAAGTATTTTTACTGAATATAGGAAGATGATTGCTAGTACTCTGATATTTTAATCTATGACAATTTGGGAAAATTTGTACAACATAGGAATTTGGCATGTGTTTATAACAAACTCCACATATTTCTTGCGATTCCAATCTGGAAGTGTAGCTTTTGATCTTAATATTTGTCTCTCATGTTAGGCTGTGATCTCAAAGTGATGGTAGCACAGACTGAATAATTTTAATTAGAGAGATCCCCTTTTTCACATGCACTTAATCTTGTTGAATAATAAGCTTCAAGCAAGAAAAATACTCTGTCAATAAAAGAGATTACTTTTGCAAAAAATAAGTCATGTGACAGACAACAGTGGTCATCCACTAAAGCTGACCATAGAGTTGTTTGGCAAAAAAAGCTTTAGGAATAGTAAAGGGTGGATTCAAATTCACCTACTTTTTCAACCATTTGTAGTAGTTTAAACTTTGTAAGTCTCTAGGAGTCTAACAGGACTGTTTTGCTTCCCTTAACAGAGACACATTTCTATGGAAAACTTCCACAGGAGAGGACCAAGAGCAAAGGGCACTGAACTTTAAAACATCAGTCTCTTCTTCAAGCAATGTGTCATCTCTCTTGTACTTTTTTCTTTTTAAATAACACTATAATGTGTTTAGAAAGGTCTGTGAAAAAAAACCTGCTAAGACCAGAAAGCTGAAATCATAAGTGAGATTCTGAGAATGAGGTTCACCTAAGTTACTTTGGAGTTGGAGGAAGAATGTTTACTTACTTGTGATAAGCAGAAGATGTTTTTCAGTTTTAAAATGGATTTAGGCAAGTGTCTACATCCTGTCATAGTGCCTTGAAAGTACAAGGTAAGGTCCCTATTGGTCCTAGTACAAACACCAAAAAACTCAGAACCATGAGGCATCCAGAAAGTTGGGTATTCCAGAAACAGTCTTAGAGCTTGGTTATTGAGATTCTGTTTTGCTGTCTCAGAGACACAGAGAGTAGATAGCTTGAAGGATGGATTGCCATAATGACCTGGGCAAAATAAGAGGGGAATGTCACCTTGTTTGTCCAGATATTTTAGGTGTTTATGCCTGTCTTCATAGAATCATTTAGGTTGAAAAAGACCTTTAAGATCATTGAGTCCATGGTATGTAATGTAGTCTAATTTTCTATAAAATGAGATCATATGTTGCCTCTGTGGGAAATAAGAGAATATTTTGAATGAAATACATACAATAGTTTGAGGTTTCTTTTAATTATTTCTAAATATAATATGAGCACAAATCATTCATTTTAAATGAATATGAAGTAAATTACAAATGCAGTTTTTAACCAGTTTGCCATACATTAGAGGTGGTACTTCTCACTAAGAAATATGCTACCCACTGATAAAATCCTGAGGTAGATTGATGGGCTAGCATCATCTGTAATTCCTATGCTGGGAGCAGCAGAAACTGTGAATCAGTTACAGGACTCATTAAGAAAGTTCAGGGGTTGTATAGTATATGTATCTAATACAACTCAGAGTGTAAATATATAATTTACAAACAAAGAAGCATTGCTATTTCTCTATAAGTTCACTTAACTGTGCAGAAGCTTAAAATATACTAACATATTAGTTACACAAGTATTTTAGATGTAATTAGTGTTATAAAATTTGAAGTGTTGCAGAACATTTATGATAGAGTTGAAGAAGAGAATACAGATATATGGTAAAAGCAAAGGTAGCTTCTGAACACATAAATCTCATGCTCTGTGAAGTAATGTCAACATTTTCAAGATATTTTCAAGTTAAAAAAAAACCAAACAAGGTATGAGTTTTCGTTATTTATCTTCTACTGATTAGCTGTGGTAGAACCAATCCTTATTTACCTACCTCTGAGAATTTACAGATGTACTCTATATTACAATTTGGCAACACAGCAAAATGAACATAATTGTCTTCAATGGAAAACCTTGATATATCACGGCACTACCAATTTTCTGTCTAGAATTACAGGTCTGCTCCCATTTCAATCATAAAACACTTATTTTCAGTGGTAAATTGTTTCAGAAAACAAACCAAATCTCATCCTAAATCTCAAATCCAAGTCCTTTTTTAGAAAAAAAAAATCTGTTGTTTCTTTTTAAAGTTTGAATAAATTCTTTTATTTTTCACCTAGATCTTCACTCTTAAATGGCACCGTGCCCTTATTAAAATCAGTCTTCTATTGTTAAGTGTTTTGGCTATATCTCATGAATTGGTACTGAGACTGTCACATAAATTCAGTTTCTTCCCAGAAAGATGCAGAAGTTAAGGCAAAGTTCAGAAAAGAAAGTGACAGTCTGAAAACATTTCTCTCAGTGGATTATTTCAAACTGGCTGCCTGATGATGATGCATTTTAGGTAGTGTTGGTAGATTTTCTTAAGGTAATCAGGGAATACTTAAGAGAGAAAAACGTAAGGATTTGACTGACAAAAATACGGCCTAGTAATGTCCTGCTGGGGTTACTGGTTGCCCCTGTGGGTTCGGACCCTTTGTCCAGAACGCACCCCTTAAGACTTAGCATTTTATCCCAATATCCTCAGAAATTCGGTCCTGTCTACTCATACTCTCCCTGTAGATCGAGCATGGAACTCCAGAATCCTGCTAATGATTTGGGAATTTTCTGAGCCAGATAGAGTATTAATAATTTTATGTTTAAAATATGTTAAATTATTACTGATGGCATCTTCTTCCATTTATTTGTCTCACTTCAAAAATCTATATGCAGCATCCATATCAACCTGTGTCAAGGGTTTTCTGTTTATGTGTTATGTGGAAAAATGTTTCATTTTGGTTTAGATTAGATATCAGGAAGAAATTCTTCACAGAGAGGGTGGTGAGGCACTGGCACAGGTTGCCCAGAGATGTTGTGGATGCCCCATCCCTGGATGTCTTCAAGGCCAGGCTGGATGTGGCTTTGAGCAACCTGGTCTAGTGGAAGGTGTCCCTGCCCATGGCAGGGGGGGTGGAACTAGATGATCTTTAAGGTCCCTTCCAACCCAAACCATTCTATGATTCTATGATTTGTCTAGATATGATGCTACGTAATTTCACCCGGTATCACTAGTTAGCAGGTGCTGAGAAATGTTGAATGGCTGTTCTCCATTCACCTTTAATTGCAGATTACAGATGAGGTGAAGAACTACTATGTTTGTCTCACTCTTTGTGAAGGTTCTGTGTGCTACATTTGTTTACATACTTCACTACATATGGAAATGTGAAATAAATCTATATTAGTGGTTTATTATGGTATTCCATATAAAGCAGTTGCACTTGCATCCATTATTCTTCTACATTTTCAGTCTTTGCCTTAACAAGTCTCCTACAAATATTTATTACTCATAATGCATTTAGAACACTGTATTTGATACTGTGAGTTTATTTGATTGTTCACCTTGTGTCTTTATAATTCCTCCATTACAAGAACAGTTATTCCCAAATAAGCTGTAGTCTGGCCTGTCAGCCCCATTTACACAAATATCTACATATGTTTAAGTGTGCATTCACTAATACAGATTTTCAGACCTTTTATTGTTTGCATTATAGCCAAAATCTAAGCCTGTGGCAAACTGGGACAACTTCTTTGTCTTCATCTTGCTGTTTCATAAAGCAAGTTCTTTTAAGGACATTCTCCACCATACAATGGAGCATAGAAATGCCTGAACAGGTTGAACAAGGTCCAGAACAGGATGCAGAATAGCAGCATCATTTTAGAAAGATATTTCCATGATCTGGAAATAATTTGATACAAGATCCCATCTCCTATGTCCTACTTTTTTTTTCAGGTCTAAACTTTTATTTCCACTAGATGCTGTATGATCCTGTTGTACCTTCCTCAGTCTCTATCAGTGTCTTTCCATTCTGTATTCCATTACACTGGAAAGGTAAGTCTTTACTGCTATCATATCAATAGCTATTATACTTCATGGGACATTTTTATTGCTTTTCTGTACAATTTTGATAATATTTTAATTCAACATTTGAGATTTTGCATGGAGGTACCTTGAAAAAACAGTTCTATAGACTTAGTAATATCTAGTGGTCCTCTTCTAATGTCATAGGGCTGTGCTTCCTATTTTGATGGCTTCGGTTCTATTTATACTCAGAATAATGTTGTTTCATATTTGCTGGGAAAAAATTCATATGATCAATTTCGTATGATCCTCACCTTTTAATATTTCTTAAACTTTGATGAGATAAAGAATAAAAGTGAAAAGTTAGTCATAGAACTGGGACAAAAATTAATGAAAAACAGGCAGGAAAAAATGCTAAAAACCCAAGGGTTCAGATTTGTTAAGGCAAGCTCCACTGGCTAATACTTCTCTGCTTGGATGTGTATATCCTTTTAAAATATGATTTTTTTGTGTCCCCCTCATTTCAGATTCATAGTTGGGCCAGAATCAGATTTCAGTTGCATGATAAGATCTCTCTGGGAAAAATAATATTAAAAAAAAATCTAAACTCTCTTCTTTGGTCTATGTAGCTAAAATGTGATACTTAACACTATTAAAGCTCTTTGCATCTTCAAAGTATTTAAAAATAATTAGCTTTATGGCAGAACAAAGTGTTAGTTCCATTTTACAGATAGTCTAAAACAGTTGTCAAGCCCATGGAGCAAGCCATTCCCAGAGCTGGCAACAAATGCCAGCAGTCACATCTGTCACTCCTAGGCTTAGATCACTCTGCCTCTCTTCAGTATTTAAATAACTTGATAGTTCTTTACCACTCCTGAATAATTCTGCTTCTCACTAGATAATATGTCTCGTGGGGCCAGGAAAAAAAGAGAAGAGAACAGTAAAGAAGAAGAAAGCAAAGGTGATTTCACGGTCTCATCACTCAATGATAAGCTGTTTTTAAAGCTGCTAGCAGGGGGAATACAGAGGCATGGGTTAGTCTTTTTAGAAATGAGTACAGCCATAAAAACTTATACATATTTATTTCAATTAGAATCGTAGAATCATAGGAATTAGAGATGAAAGTTTCCTTCCATATTAATGCCCTTTAAGTGTTGTACCTGAAAGCTGGGTTACATCTAATGACAATATATTTGTAGCTTTTAAGCACACTTCAGAGATTTGGTTAAGCTGTCAGTGTTAACCCAATGGTTAATTCAGTGGACGCTTCATCACTGTCCACACATTGACTGATTTTGAATAGCTTGTCCTGCAACTGACTGGTACACCTTGCTTGTTTATACAAATGCTGATATATTTAATTTATATACATTTATATAGCGTTTATACAGCATTTATATTTAACCAATTAATACATTATAAATTATAACAATAATAATATAACATATAATACATATAATATCAATATATTATTAATAGATATTATCATATATATTATTAATACATGATATTGTTGTTATATAGTATTATATGTTACATAATTATAATTGAAATACAGAATTTTAGTGGGGTTTTTTTGGGTTTTGGTATATATTAACTCAGTTTAACAACTTACTGTAAAACCTCTAACTTTTGTTACAAAAAATAAATGAAGACTTATTTAGTGTTTCATTGCTTGCAATATTTGCTAACATTTACTTGTCTTTCCTCTTAGATACAACTGGCGTTCCTGGATATAGAAATGGCTTCATAAAAATAGAAATATAGTATCATATGATGTTTCCAAATTAAAACAACTTTACAAAACCCTGAACCATCACTGCCTAATTAGAATCAGAGTAGCAGAAACAAAGGCTTCTTTTAGTATGAAGTATGTTGAAATGGAATCTTCTGAGATGTGTTTCAAGTTGGACAAAATTTATGCTTTCTTATGCATAAATATGTGCACAAGAATAATTTCTAACTTGATAAATACACTATGAACAGGGATACAGGGAATGGACTGAAGGTGCTTGCTCTGCAACCAAGTTGACTGTAACTGTAACCAATATATGAATCAAATAAACATAAAATCTCTAACATGCACAGACATACATATAAAATGATTTTATGAAAAATTAAAATATAACAACAACTACATAATCTATCAAAAATCCTAAAGGCTGTGTATATCAAACTTACAATATAATGAGAATCTAAAAAAGAAAACAACATTGGGCAGTGGGGAATAAAAGAAATTGAAAAATCACTTAATGTAGAACCCACTGGGAATAAAAGGCAGTGGAAGAAGAAAGGAAAACATTCAACATGGCAACTTCACAAAATGAACATTCAAACGTGTTGAATCAGTAAAACCCAAATATTAATGGTAGATAAGAGAATAGCATTTATATGATGTTTTGATAGAAGACCTATAGGCATTTACAGGATTCATTGCAAAGAAATGCATTTAATTTCAGTGGCTTTTAGAACAGTTTGTGGAATTTTCTCTAACATTCCTAGGCACTCTATCGGTTTTTAAGACTGTTGCATTCTGAAAAATCTTTTAACATTGGCAACTTGGTGTTTATTTACTTATGTTGTTGAGAAACCCAGAAAAATCTCATACATTACTTTAAATCTTAGCATTTTTATTTAACGTATCTAAATTTAGTTGCTTGATCTTATACAAATTTCTCCTTCTGTTCTTCTGATAAAATATTAAACCTGATTGCTTATGAAGACAAGTTACTGCAGTATAGTAATTGAGGTTGTTTATAAACATTTAGTGTTCCTAAGTGTAACATTATCCTCTATAATAATTTGTTGATTGAGCTGGCATAAGACAATGGCTTTTGATTAGATGGTGTTGTCTCATTAATATGTATGGTTCTGTTTCTCCATTTTGTTTTCACTTATGTCTGTACATTCAGAGTGGGGGGACAATTTATTTTTCATTATTATTGGTTCTGCATGATTTTACATAATTGCAGTCATTCTTAGACTTCTTCCAATGTTCTGAGCCCCTGATTGCCAATGATGTATCTACTTCTGTCAGTGTGATCAACAGTCACCTGAAATTAACAACTCACAACTTACTTAAACATATTTTTGATATGACACTGGAAGAATCTAAGTTACTTGTAAACAAGAGAGAACAGTAAACCCAATGCCAGCCCTTGGCTTGTCTGCAGGGCAAGATTAAATTTAAATTTAATTTTGGGTTTTGCTGTCCCAAGCAGGTGGACAAATAACAGGGTTCTCATCAGATGGAGAGGATCTGGAATAGTAACACTGGGCATGGAAATATGGCCTTACTGTTCCCACTCAGATGAAGGAAGAACAGAGATGAAAAGCTGGCATTTGTGGAGGTAGCTGTTCTGACTCCATCAGTAATGGTTTCTCTAGACATTCCAATAACACCTGCAGCAGTAGCTCTGATATTCCAGGGAATTAATGCAGACAGAATAAGCTGCATGATCACAGCCATATGCAGCAGTCTTCTGTTCTAGACAGCTACCTGTATTGGAAATACCTGAAGGCAGCCGTGACTGAATCCCTGGTCTATCTTCAATTAAAGTACTAGCATCAGTGTTCATATAATTGCTTTTCCAGGATTTGATGCTAATGCTTTAATGTGTTTATAATTTTTTTCTTTACTTGGTTGGTTGGTTTTAAATCAACAAAAAGTTTTTCTTCTAGACTGGGTTTTCACAGAGGTTTCCCCTTGGTCTATCCTGGCTGGAGTTCTTTCAGGGCACCTTTTCCATTCTCTTTGTAATGTGGGGTGGAAATAAATAGACACACCTGCCACTGGGACTCAGTAACTCTGTTAACCTCATGGGGGAATGACACTACAGAAGAACACTATGTTTGTGTCCAATGTGCCAGAACCCCTAAAGGAGATGAAGCATCTACATTCAAGAAGCAATTTGGAAAGTCAATTTCTGAGAACTAGACTTTAAAAATTATTTCATTTCAGCTACCAGTTTAGGTATGATAATAATAGAGAAAAGCCTATTCAGCGAGAAGGTAGCTACAACTATTTATTTATTTATTTATTTATTTGAGGAGAATTGTGAGAGGAGTTAAGGGTTAAGAATGTTCTGTGGCTTACTGCAGTACTGAGGGAACAATTCCTGTCAGAGACAATGCAATTTGATTCTATAAGGAGCATCAGATAGCTCTGCATTGTGGAGTTATGTCTGATGATGTGAGGAGAGATCTAGAGACAAAGACTACCTCATTTACATTTTGCTGGGATTTTTTTTCTACACATTGCCTGGCCTATCTTTGTCTTGTTAGTATTTGTGGCAACACTTGTTTCTTGCTTTTCACTTCTGCAGCTGGACACTGCTCTTGGTTGGATGCAGTAGCTAAGTAATGCGAAGTGATCTGAAGGTAAGTATGTGAGTCTCATCACCATAATTATAAGCACACTAGTGGTGTGAACTATATTTCTTCCTGCAAAATGTTAAATTCTTGACACTTCTACATTTCCTATCTTTGTAAGGGACTCTTCTGCAAAGTATGGATAACTTTTCTTGAAATGTACCAATAATGTCTATTATAGTGACCAGGATGATCAAAAAGGTCCTTTGGGTAGCACTGTCTGGTTTATTAAAACAAATTTACTGTGGTCCACAGAGTATGTTGCTGCCATTCTGTAATGCCAGAGAAGTTGTTTGTGTTTTGGTTTTCTATGTTTGTTTGTTTTGTCTTGTTTTGTTTTGGGTTTTTTTTGTAGGGATCTGCGATGTGCAAGTTGGTTACTTTGACTTTACTTTGAAAAAGGCATTAAAACAATTCCACAGCAACGTTAGCTTGAGGAAAACAAATGCCCAAGACCCAAAGTCACATGGTATGTACTATAGCGGGTAGTACTGGGATATGCTGAAGGACTAGAAAGACAACTTTACAGATCTTTTTTATGTTCCAGTGTTTATTTCTCTAACCCCATCTGGAAACAAAAGAAAACAAACTCAGGCAACAGCATCTGTTGCTCCTGCTGCTCTGAATTAAGATAACTTAGTTTAATCATTACACAAAACCTGAACACTATTGCTCTACCTTTCCAGGTACTATCCTGGCTCATAGACTGGCACTTCAGCTTGTCTCACCAATTCTTCTTGTAAATTATTAAAATCCTGTAAATTCCTATGAACTATAGACAACTTTTATTTTCCCTTTTGGCAGAAAGAAATATATAACCTGCTTTGGCTGTACTATTATTTTTCTTAAACAAACATTTGCATGGACCCTCTCTTCCTGTCTTATGCTGGCTGAACCCTGATGAAAATTTGCAGTCAGCATATGCAATATGTGGGAGGTGGTTGTCTGAGGATTTCAATGGAGCAGAAGAATTCCATGACTTTGGAGGATACTATGGAATGTTCTTCTTGATAAGAGATGGGAGGTGTCGTGGATGAGTGTATTGCATCTCACTCAAAGGAGAGAAACATTTAATTGATGTAAAATAATAATTTCACAGACTAAAAAAAAATCAGTGGAATTTAACAAAATTTAACAGTGGTTTACCAAGGTTTGGCTTGGTCTAATCTTAGTCAGAGTTGGACAATTGTTTCTGTCTAACAGAATTATTTACCTGAAGTTTATAATAATTAATATTGAGTAGCTACATCGATTAGTAATGTTTCATTAGTATGAATTCAGCATGCTATCAGTCACTTACCAAGGATCTGTCCTGAGAAAGGGATCTCTTTGCCTTTAACAAGGAAGGATCTCTTAGTCTAAGATAAGGGATCTCAAATCCTGGGAGACATCCCTGCTCAAGAGGAGACTTACCTGGTATGCAGTTCAGGAAGAGCTTCAATTGGTCTCATCCTGATGGTAATATTTATAGAGTGAAGCAGTTGACTGCTAGTTAATAGTATAGACAAGACAGCTCTGGTATTTTATTCTGTACTTTGGTTATCTTGCATTTTTCCAAGACACTTTCACTCCCTTGTATGTGAGCTAGGAGCTTTCCAGCTCACAGGTTCCCCACAGGTTATGAGGCCTCCTTCTCTTTAGTCATCCTGAACCAAAGTATAGGTAGGGACCAAGTGTAGTCATCACAGAAGGAAAGGAAGAGATTTCAAACTGACTTTGATTTTGGGGAGTACTGTGGGCTGTGTTCTGTTTGTATTATGCCTAAGCATGCCACTCATCCATAATTCTGTCCAAACCTTGTTGAACTCCAGGGCAATGTACAACCTCCAGCATTCTGTAACCATACAGCAGGAACTCACATGAGAAACACAGAAATCAGTTCCATGGCAGAAAAATGGTAAATCCATAACTTTCCTCTGCCATTAAGTGAAGTATCTAGTTTAACATCATTGGCAGCCTGGAAGGCCAACGGTATCCTGGGCTGTATCCAGAGAAGTGTGGCCAGCAGGTCGAGGGAGGTGATTCTGCCCCTCTACTCTGCTCTGGTGAGACCCCACCTGGAGTGCTGCGTCCAACTGTGGAGCCCTCAATATCAGAAGGATATTGACCATTTGGAGCGAGTCCAGAGGAGGCCACGAAGATGATCAGAGGGCTGGAGCACCTCTTCTATGATGAAAGGCTGCAAGAATTGGGCTTGTTCAGCCTGGAGAAGAGGAGGCTCCGAGGAGACCTCCTTGCAGCTTTCCAGTATCTGAAGGGGGCCTACAAGGGTACTGGGAGAGGACTTTTTACAAGAGCCTGTAGTGATAGGACAAGGGGTAACGGGTACAAATTGAAAACAGGGAGGGTTAGATTAGATATCAGGAAGAAATTCTTCACAGAGAGGGTGGTGAGGCACTGGAACAGGTTGCCCAGAGATGTTGTGGATGCCCCATCCCTGGATGTCTTCAAGGCCAGGCTGGATGTGGCTCTGAGCAACCTGGTCTAGTGGAAGGTGTCCCTGCCCATGGCAGGGGGTTGGAACTAGATGATCTTTAAGGTCCCTTCCAACCCAAACCGTTCTGTGATTCTATGATTCTATGATCTAAATAACTGCCTATGGATCTGACTTAAAATAGTAACATATGTTACAGAGTGGTAGAAAATTTGGTTATTTGGACTGATTCACCACATTAACCTTATAGTAAAAAACCCAATGTGTCTATACAGTATCACTGAGCACGGCTTTACTCGGAAAATGGGTAGAAACAGTGGTAGCAACAACCCTTTTTTTTAGCAGAGGCGATTGCTCTGCCTATGCTCCTCCTCATGTGCCATGGAGGAACAGGCCTCCCTCTGCTGCAACATGCCTTATCAGGATAGGGTTTTACATTTATTTGTGCCATAGTAGATCACATCTGTATTCTTGGATTACTTTGAGATTGTTTGACTGTAAATTATATTTTTTAAGTATTAGTTTTAGATAAAGGCACAGAAAATGAATGTCTATCTAGAGAGCTGCAATATACATGTATGTGTGCTAGAAAATATTAAACGGAACTAAAAAATGTAATTATATGAATCACTTAAGATTTGCAAGTAGTCTTCAAGATACAGTTTTATAACAACTCTTCAGTTGTCTTATCTGTAACTCCATGGCTAAACATGTAAAAAAAAAGCATCTTTACCTCCAATTTCAAGAACTTACCAGAATGTTTTGCTAGATGAGAGCAAAGTTTATAGAGTTGAAGGCTGGAACCACAGCTACTGTATTTGCCAGTTTTCATAAGACAAGAAAATTAAATTCTATAAAGCTAAAATGGCATTCTGTTTCTTGTTATATGTATATAGTAGCAAACTGTTTTTATTAAACAGTTGAAAATCCTCTTGTGCTGCCATCTAAACACTGTTTATTATTCTTTCAGAATTGCATCTTTCTATCAATCAAAAATATATCTTTTTCTCAACACCTCCTGCTCAATCTGGTTTTGCTTAGCAATTCTTGCAGAAACTGTTTGTAAAACAGCTTTCTCATCAGACATTGCACAAGCAAAATATATTCAAAAAAGAAAAAGAAATCTGAAAAATACTGTGTGAAGGCACTGATTAATTATTTTTTTAAACAAGTTCAAAATTCTAATGACTAGAAAGTTCTTTTCTAAATGGGCATTTAAATAAACTCATCTCATTAAAGCCTCTGAAATTTCTGCTTAACTCTAATTAATCTTGTCTCTTCTTTAGGTTTTGCAGTGTGCCCTTTTAAAATAATAATCAGTATTTTTTTGTTCCAGTAGCTGAAATACCTGAAGTTAAGAACAAGTGGCACATAATCAAAATGTAAGAGTTAAAATTCAAGACAGAATTTGCAAAAAGGACCTGTGCAGAACCCTAATGAAGCTGGTAAAAGTCCTACAGACTTCACTGTGCTTTAAACCAGTTCAGAAGGTTGTTACCAGAAGAACACATATGCAGCTGCAGTTGAGAGTGCATAAGTAATTTTGTTGTATTCAGTAGGATCATTTTCATTCTTGCTGAGAATAATCTGAGTGGTTTATATCAAAAAGCCTTTCTCTCAATACACCAATTAAATATATAGAAATTCTTCTAGGTCCAGTGAGATCCAGCCCTTTTCCGTGAGGGCAGAACATAACCTAAATCTTCTTGCTTAACCTTGGTTTGTCATGTCTTGAGACCTTGTCTTGTAAATGCATTGCAGACAGAGGTGATTTTCTTTCAAACCTGTCTACGGCAACCCTGAACTTTTTTAAAATGTAAATTTCCATTTTAGTGCTTCCTATATTTTTCATCTATATATGTCAAAACATTAGAAAACAGTAATCAACAGAAGGGTTGAAGCCACAACTATTTGCTATTTCCTTCGCATTTATGTAGATTTGTCTCCTTTTATCTGTCTTTTTCCTCTCCTCTGTTATCTGCTATGGACCCAATACCGTATCACAAAAGTGATTGGGAGTAGCACTGATTGCAGTAAGTGAATCATTACTGTCCATCCACCCATTACTGTTATATCCCTAGGGCACTGACCATATCAATTTCCCTGCCCACTGTTTGCCATCCAGTTTAATGGCGATACATTAAAAGGCAATAGATGAACATACTAATAAGTAATGATAAAAGGTACAAGTATGACATGCTTTATGTGTAAAGGATAAATAAATGACATAAAATAGCTATCATACGTCTTTAAATGGGTTTTGAGCTTCTCAGACTTGGTTTTAAGGACACTTGTATCTTTTGGCTCACTACATCAGGAACACTGACTTTTTTTTAGGAAGAGTACTTCAAGTATACATTAGAGCACTGTGTTAGATGGATAAAAACCATCTCATGATAAATGTATTGGCATTGTTTTAAAAAGCATTCATGGCATGTACACATAATGGCTATTTTGACACTGAACATGACTGTTCAAACCAGGTAAGACTACAATTCATTTTGGATCTGATAGTTATACTACCTGGTAAAGGACATTAAAACCAGTAGGAACTTCCATGATAATTTTGAAAACTTTCTGAGCACCAAAAAACCAAAATCCTTATGTTCTAAAAATCTAAGAAAATCATTTTTATCATAAAATGACTCATTTTAAACAAGGAATAGTCATTATTAAACATACATTATTTTATCTTGGGTTTTTTTTTTTTTTCCCTATATATTCATTACTTTATGTTCACTTAGGAGCTCTAGGTTTGGGCTTGTTTTCCCTCAGCAGCTTTTATTTTTAAATTTTCAGACTGCAGTTCACCATAAATGACCCCTATCGTCATTGCTGCAGGTAACTTGGTATTGAAACCAAATGCTGCCTTTTTACTCTTTAGTGCCTTTTTCAGTCCTGTAATGGATATGTTGTGCAGTAGGGACTTCAACATATATCCCTATGGGACTTGACTGAGAAAAATAGTAAAATATTCCTACCTTCTGTTTTCTTTTTTCAGTCAGTTATTTAAAAATACAAAGATCTTCCATTTTGTCAATCAGCTTCTTTACCTAGAATAAGTTTGAATGATGGCACAAAATTGAGAAGATCCATCCTAACACTAAAGGGCAAAAACTTCAGAGACACCTTGAGAGGCTGGAGAGATGGTCCCAAAAGTTTCTTACAACATGAATTGGGACTTGCTTAGCTTAATTTATAATATCTTCAGCTTTTGTGTTATTTTGGGGTTTTTTTGAGTAGGTTTCATTACCACATGTTTTTTAATATTTCAGTTGCTTTGGATTCTATGCAAATATTCTGATGCAGTGGATTATATCCAAACATTAAAACTTAGATGAAACAGAGTTTTTAACTTCCAGATAACAATCCATAATACTTTTCAGTATTAGACAACCACGGACACACCGAATGCTAGATCAGGAACCTTCACATTCTGTAATTGTTTCCTTCAGGCTATATTAATCTTTATCAAGATATGTGATAAAATTATTCTTATTATGTAATATTTATAAAAAGTTATTTGCTGATCAATTTGTCTTTGTAAAATCTGGATGATGGCCCTTTGAATATCAAGGGAATGAAGTTACAGCTTTACAGACTGGACTTCCCATTAACACCTGTGCTGAATTATTTCCCCCTACTTGAACAGTTTTTGGGTACTGTGTAAGTCATCACTGCTTTAGAATGTATGACTTTGCTTCAGGATACTTCTGGTAAGCTGAACCTCTCTAGCTGTTGCTTTATGCACATAAGAATAAAAGAATGGTTTAGAGGAGGTTAAATGGAGGTTTAGATTAGATATCAGGAAGAAATTCTTCACAGAGAGGGTGGTGAGGCACTGGAACAGGTTGCCCAGAGAAGCTGTGGATGCCCCATCCCTGGAAGTGTTCAAGGCCAGGCTGGACGAGGCTTTGAGCAACCTGGTCTAGTGGAAGGTGTCCCTGCTCATGGCAGGGGGGTTGGAACTAGATGATCTTTAAGGTCCCTTCCAACCCTAACCATTCTATGATTCTATGATTCTATGAATGGACCTGAAGCCACAGCCATCACTGCATAATGAATGTTCAGGAAGAAAACTACCTTACACTATTGACAATCCGCTGATAAAGAACTCCCTAGCAAGAAGAGAGGCATCTCATTTTGTTATCACTCTCTTGAATGGTGTGAAAGGAAAGAATATTATCAATGCATATAGCAATTCATGAACTAATGCTGGATGCATGTGTCAGTTACCACTGGGTCAGTTTGTCCCTATCTTAGTTTACAGTTTATCAGACGACAGGACAGGTTTATCAGCAGCTTAGAGCTCCAGTTCTTGATAACATTTGTGATAAGGGTCGTCTTTAAAAAAAAAAAAAATTGATAGTTAAACCACGACATGTTTGAAACAATAAGGTTTTTTTTAGGTCAATCAAATCACTGGACACGCATAGTTAGGAATGTGGGTTTTGCTTAGAAAGAAGCTATCAGTTGTGTTTCTTCAAGCACAGATCAACAAATTAGAGCTCAGAAAAATCTTGTGTATTTACAGAACAACAGTAGCCAGAAAAATAAATAATAAATAAAATATATAAAATATATAAATCACCATCACATGATGACAAGTCTGACATCTATATAAGCTAACTTTGAAACACATAATTTATTCCATTTGTGATATTTATGACACTAGATACCCTGAGATACCCAGAACAAGGCTCTTTATTGGAACATAGATCTCATTTGCTGTGTAAGCAGATGTTGCTATCTAAGAGTCAGCCAACCAAATCTTTGTTGTTGAATAGGGAGATTTATTATTTGAGTTTCACTGCATCACCAGGTGATGAGCCCTGTCCAAAAATTAAATATGAGAACTTTTCACAGACGCAGTCCAGATGCTCCACAGAAGTTCATATGCTGGCACAGAAAAGAACTGACCAGAATATTATTGCTGCAGTAACTCACCACCCACAGTGTAATTCCTTGTATGACTATAACCCACATGTTCTATCGTGCCGCAGTTTTAACTTTTAAATCTAAAGAAGGAGAATAGCTCAGGAAAGGCAAGAAGGGTTCAGGCTGAAATTTATTGTCTCAGTGCAAATCAACTATGTAACATTAGAAAAGGCAAGCTTCCATGTAGGGACATATGTGGCTATGTCATGTGAGTAAATACTCTGCCTGCATAGGTTGGTGTGGAAACTTTAATGCCCATGTAAAAGCTGTATTTTGGAGGTTTAAATGGAGACTGTTTTGTGGCTGAATTCCAAAGTGTTCTGACAAAAGCTGTAATAGCTTAAAGTGTGGGCAAGAAAACATTCTTTCTTACTTCTGCTAATGATCAAACAGGACTAAATTGTGATTGTTAGCTAATGTGTCAGTCCTTGAGCACCACTGGGAGAAATTCTACACAGATCTGCTGAGTGGATGGTAATTTGCCCTTTAATGATCACAGTACATTAGCTGCTTCTAGACAGTGTGTGCGTTTTGCTATGATGCACCTAGAGCAATATCAGGATTGCCTATTCCTTTTCAAAGCAGCTTCAGTATGAGTTAGAAGACAAACTTGCAAAATGAGTGTGAAGTCTATTCAGAACTAGTGTCTTGGGGTAGCAGCTAATTTCTACACAAATATCTATGAAGAATCACTGGATACTTTATACCACATAGTAGTTTTGTATGTTTTGGCAATCATGGGAGGAAGATGGGAGCAAACATTTTATATTCTCACTTATTTCTACTTCATGCGACAGCTTAATTCTCATATTGATGATATTAAACAGAAAAAATCTAGAGGGAACAATGTTTGAAAAGGGTGTGTATAATATGCTTGGAAAAAAATTAAAATAATTTCTCTCCACAGGACATGTTTACAATAACAGGCAACAATGTAAGATTTTTTTTTTTCTTTTCTGATGGAAATTTAGTGCCAGACTACATGTCCTTCACCTGCTATCACTGAGCTGATGTTGATTTTCCAATTTACAGGTCTGCTAAGAATTCACAAAAAACCTAAATTATACAGGAGAATGAGAAATTTTTTCCTCCAGACTATTGGTTTGCTTTCATATGGTTTTGTAATTACTTTTTAATTACTAATAATCTGTCAGAAAGAAATATTTTTGTTTCCCATGGCCATCTGTCTTCATCTTGTATTTTGATTTCTCCACACCAAATTGTTGTTTCAATATGAAACAAAATGTGGATTTAATATGGAGGAAAAAATGCTGATGTCATAGAATCATAGAATGGTTTAGGTTGGAAGAGATCATTTAGTTCCAACCCCCCTGCCATGGGCAGGGACACCTTCCACTAGACCAGGTTGCTCAAAGCCTCACCCAGCCTGGCCTTGAAAACATCCAGGGATGGGGCATCCACAGCTTCTCTGGGCAACCAGTTCCAGTGCCTCACCACCCTCCCTGTGAAGAACTTCTTCCTGATTTCTAATCTAAACCTCCCCACCTTCAATTTAAACCCATTACCCTTTGTCCTATCACTACAGGCCCTTGTAAATAGTGTGTCCCCTCCAGCTTCCTTGTAGCCCCTTCAGGTACTGGAAGGCTGCAATAAGCTCTCCATGGAGCCTTCTCTTCCCCAGGCTGAACATGCCCAAAT
Source organism: Eurypyga helias (assembly GCF_000690775.1). Taxonomy (NCBI): domain Eukaryota; kingdom Metazoa; phylum Chordata; class Aves; order Eurypygiformes; family Eurypygidae; genus Eurypyga; species Eurypyga helias. Next base: position 40,719 of record NW_010224897.1, read on the forward strand.
TCTCTCAGACTTTCTTGATAGAAGGGGTGCTCCAACGCTCTTCTTCCTTTGGATTTACTCATAAGTTCTAAGGCAGGGAAAGCTGGAGAGTTAAAATATTGTCTTCTATCACTGTTTATCATACAGGGTTAATTATATAATTCAGATTCAGTACACTTAGCACTCTAAGGCCAAATTATTATCTTCACTCCTGCCTCTAGATTTCAGATTGTTCTTACCCATAATTCATAACATCCATTTTTCAGGTAAAAAAATCTCACTATCACAGCATTAACTGTTACCAAATATTTTCTTTATAAAATGGATTTCATATGAAGAAAGATGTAGATCTAGATAACTAGGGTACAAGTCTTGAAAGTAGACAGTGCTTTACACTGCTCTTAATTTATTTCATCACAGAGCAGAGAGTGGAATTTTGATGCACAAATGAACTGTGAGGAGTAAATAGGCTGGTTTCAGTCACAGTAGGTGAGCAAGTTAAAATATTTTCTTCTGCCGAAAGGGAAGCACTGACATCAGTAAACAGCAAGGTGCCATTTCATGGAAGCAGTACCTGGCAGGTTGAATACCGTGATTATAGCTCTGGATGATTTTGTTCTTTCTTGCTTCTGGTTTGCTTATCCTTTTATCATGGGATAGGTAACCTGGGATTCTCCAGTGTGGATGAATCCTCCAACCCATGGCAGATTCCATAACTTAAGTTCTAGTCTCATGCTGGAAGAAATTATATGTAAAATACTACTACTTTGGGAAGTAGTGGATCTGATGTTTCAGTGTCAACTGTGGTTAATTTACTGTAATTCAGGAGTCCTCTGAGTACTCCATGTCCAGGACTGTGTAAGAACTGTGTACCTCTTGGTATCTTATACAAATAAGTTGTGAAAAAAAGAAGCTATAGTAAGTCTTGAGTGCTAATATTCCTGAAAGGTCTATTACTGTCGAGGGAATCCAGAAAAGTTTAGGAGCTCTGAATATGTTATTTTTAGCAACCTTCTACTCACTCTACTATACACTCTCTTCCAATACCTGGGAGAACTGTATAATTATATAGCAGGTACATAAAGTACATTTGACATTTGATTGTGAATGAATGTCAAATTACTGTGCTGAAAAATACAAAAATTGAGTGAGTTTCATCTGGAAAAGTGAAAAAGAGCTGGAAAACAAAATTCTGTAAAGACAATAAAAGGTATTTAATTCCACCCTTCACATTGTCATTGTTTGAGTAGCAGTTACATGACAGATAACGTGTAATACAGCAAGAACAATAAAGAAAACAATTACTTCCTAGTTTACTGGTGTTCCAGCAAAAGTGCATGATTTATATTTGCTGATACAAATAATATACACCAAAATGTATAGTGGCGTGGGACAAAGAAGAATATCTTATAATGTGCAGTTGCTTTTTCTGTGTACATAACCAAATTCTGCCAATAATGTAGCAACCTTCAGATACCCTTTAGGTACTTAGACTAACGTGATTCCCTTGACCTATAGAAAGAAATCCCACAATTTTCTGTGAGAATTTCACATGGCAAATCAGAAAAATATTGGCACATATTCCATAAGAAAGTATAGACACTAACCACTATAGGGAGAAAGAAAGTCCTATGGGGAAAGCCAGTGTGAAATAAAAACATATAGACAGCCATAAGAGTAAGATGTTGAAGCAAGCATATTTGTATGAAGTGGTACATAGCTGATGTTGAGCTTTCGCATGATGCCTCCAACACTTGTTTTGCACTAAATCTCACTTTCATTCTTTTATTTTAAATTCTTATCGTGTCTCTGTGGTTAAAAAAAAACTAAACAAAACAAACCCCAAACCAAAACAAAACCCACATAACTGTATCAACAGGTTATGGTTCTCTCAGCAATCTTAATGATAGAAAAGGACATAATTTCTGTTGGTTGTAGTTGCTAGTACACAGCTTCTTAAGATCCTCTCTATGTTTCTATTATTATGCTGTATTCTAAGTATTTTTTTAAGCTACAGGAGGAAAGTTAATGAAAGCTCTGTGGATCTTTGTTTTTAAGTAATTTTTTATGATATGGGACAGGCTTTGACAAAAGAAATATAAATTAATTTTTGTACTTGCTAAAAGTCACTGTCTTTAGTCTGTTGTATGCTAAGAAAGGTGGTCATGAGTGCTCGTCATATGCATGGATCAACTGTATCCTAGCTAAAACAGATTCTGCTGCATCCATGTACATGTCTATGCAAAAACATCTATCTGGTGTAGTTGTTGCTGATTCTGTTATTATTTTGTGTGTTTATCTTTAAAGTATGTGATTATTTTTATCTAGATCATAAATTACACAAGTTTGGAACACCAAGGGTTAAATTGTGAATCCTTTCTAAAGCAAAAAGAAAAAAAAATAGAACCAGTGTTTGTGAAGGGATTCAGATCTGTCCTCTTTTCATTTGCAAAATGTTTTCATGCTTAAGATCTCGAATGAAAGCAGTGACAAATTCTTAATTTGAGCACACAGATGCTGTTTGTGTAAGACATTTTCTTTTTGTCCACACAAGCCATCAAATGCAAAACCAATTTTCATGCAGTCTTTTTGTATATGACTGTATAAAGTTGTGCATATACAAAATGAGTGCTAATGAATAAACCTGTGGGTTGCTCTAGAACCCAGTTAGTGTAAAATTTCCCCTTACAAAAGCTCTGATGGGTTTTATCAGAGGGAAAAAAAAAATATTAAAGCTGAGTCATATAGTGCCTCTCTAGAAATAAATATTTAGCAGAAACATCATTTAACTTCCTAGAAGAGAAGCTATATAATTAATTCCAGTTTAAAAGCTAAGGGCCACATCTCAGCTGAACACCAGGAAGCCACCCTCAGCAGAGATGATGTTTACTCAAAATTCACTGCTAGACATGTTCAGTAATAAAGAACCCCTAAAAGGGTCAGGGCACAGTCCCCATGCTCTGGGCCATTTGAGAGTGGGACACGCTTCAGACGACTGTTGATTTACCATCACGTGGGGCTACCTCGGCACGAAGCTGCAGTAATGTGGTAGTGAATCAGGCTCAGAATGCTTAGCATTAATAAAGCTGTCATGTACTCTCTGTAGGTGACATAAAACCTTAGAAGATGCGTGGCCAATCGCAGGTTTCTTTTTCAAAACCTTGGTTTCCCAGACACGCACTGCCTCATCGGCAGTCTGCCGGCATGCTGGGGCAGGGCTCCTGTCTGCCTGCCTGCTTGCACTGCAGGCACTGCTTCTGCTGTGCTGCTATTGCCTGTCCAACTTTTCTCCCCAAACACGCATTATTCAGGTTTATGATATAGGCAGGATTTATTGTTAAACGAGGGAGGGATTTCAACCAGGTTTTATTAACTGGGAAAAGCTGGAGGCAGTGCTCGGTTACATATTATTCCATAAGGTGATGCAGGGGTCTAATATCTGTCACAATCAAAGGCTAATGCAAATTCACTGGGCACTGTAATATTAGCATTAATAATCAATGTTAAATTAAGATGTATTATGTAGGTAGCATCCATAAAGAAATGAGGAGTCCTGAAATGTCACAGTCATTTTTATTAGAGCGGTGTCAGAGCTGGGGAGGAAGGCTTGTCGCTATAAAGAAGCTATCATAAAATTCTGCTCAGTTTTTGCTGGAAAACGCATTGTTAATTACACTGACATATGCTGAAATGAGACTGTATAGTTCCTCTCCTTGATGAAATGAGCTCTGTGTTTCTTATGAGACCAGATTTGAAATAAACTACATAAACAAAGTGGTAAAAATTCCTTTAGTACTTCCTGTCTCCCCTCCCCCATATATTTCCCTTGTAGTTATTTTCAATCTACAAATTAATTAGAAGTACAACAGGCACAGTATATCTTTGGAAGTTTTCTCTCTCCCACACTATGCACTTGTTTAGAGCATAAAAGTTGTGGAAGTGAGTGAAAGTATTTCATATAAAATTGTTTGAACATGTGTGTGTGTAGATTACTGCACATCAGAGAGGGCAATGGTGCCCTGTGCTGTATTGTGCACCATCATATTTAAAACTCAGGGCTGTGGGCTGCAATCTTTTTAAATACAGTTTTTATATATTATATAAGATATATTAGATATGTATATACATTCATGCATACATACATATTCTTTACTTTATTGCTTAGCCTGACACATGATCTGGCCCCTTTTTTCTTGTATTTTGAATATCACGGTGTAACATACTATGCATTAAGGAGTATCGCAGATCATCCTTGTTATGCATATGTTACCCATGATAAATAAGAAAACAGGAAGCAACAGAGGGCAGCTGGTTCTTGCCCTTTATTATAATCTCCTAATAATCTGTTTCATCTAGTCTGTTCTTGAATTCTGGTAGTAATGATGATTCCACTTTTTCTCCCCTGACAAATTATTCCATTGTCTAACCTTTTGAACATTTCTGCCTAATGTGTAGTTTTAATATTTAAGTTTTGAATTTCAGACCATTATTTCAGCTATAATAGTAAATGTGAAAGCCATCTTCCCTCAATTAACAACCATCTGGGAGAGATGAAATTCAGAAATGAAGCAAAGTGCTCTACAAAAGTGAATGATGAAGGGGGAAAAAAAAAAACAACAACCAAATGAAATGTGCTTTTAGCAAGTGCTTTCTGGCTCAAAAAGGTGGTGACCCCTTCACTTTTTAAAACACTGTTTCTTTTCTCCCTCAGTAATATGTTCTAAAAAAGTAGCAAGGAAACAGATAAACATTTGGAATTGTAAAAGTGGTCATCTGTTTTTTTCTGAGACTCTCAGTGGTTATATTCTAGGTTTTCTACAGAACACAAATTATTTAAAACTTTAAAAAACTGAAAAGGTGTTATAAAAAAATACAATGGGGTCAAACATTAGGAATTCACCATCATATTGTAAAAATGTTGGTAATTTGGGTATGGTGCTGGCAGATCCTGAATAGTACTTTAGGTCTAGCCAAGCTTCAGCACATTATCCTAGGACTATCCCAAATTTTGTTACCATTCAGTCAAAGGTTACTCCTGACTATTCTGACCAGTTGCTATACCGGTTTTTCAGGTTTTGTCTTTTGCATGTAACTCTCAGAGAACCTAAATGAAGATAAATAACAAGCAGTGGAAATTATTACATTACAGTGGTAATGTACTCTGTCCATCATGTGAGAAGAGGAGGGAATGCTGGCATGTGGGTATTAACATCATGAGTGAAACAGTCTGCTTCTTTCTGTAGGGACCAAGCAGAGTTTCAAATTTCACTTTCAGAAGAGACTGTTGCAGTGCTCCATGAGTCCTCACAGAGTAGCTGGGGAATCAGGTCCCCGGCCCACTTCTCTCCCTTCAAGAGTAATGGAAAAAAGCCTCATGTAACAGCATAACCAGTGTCTAGCCTTTAGTTGGCTGCAAAGCCAAGTGGTTTCCCATACAACACATGCTGTCAGGAAAAGTGTAACCCTAAAACATTGTAAATATTTAGCCCTCCACATATGAACCTGGATTTCAATGATTGTATTTATATCCTGCACTTAACTTCAAACCCTAGAAAACACTAGAAAACACTAGAAGTGTTCCTGAGTAGACAGAATAATAATAAAAAAGAAGAAATTTCCAGGTAGTGGGAACCTCATTTTTCTTTACAAAAGTATTGCAATCCATTTCAGCTGTAAGGAAATCCTCCTGCAATTTCATGCTACGGTAATGTCCATAACAAAAATAAATGTATGTTACCAACGGAGATTAAATAGCTGCTGATTGAATATTACAGAGAGAATAGAGTTCAGTACATATTCCTGGCCTAAACTCTGATTTTGTTGCCTTCAATCAATTTTGGGGTGGTGGTTTTTTTTCCTTTTAGTATCCTCAAAGAAAAATAAACACAACCAAAAAAAACCCACCAAAAACCAAAATAAACCAAACAAACCAAACCCTACAATAATCTTGAGCAGCCATAATCAATCATTACATGTTGCTACAATTGTGAGCTATCATTTAGAGTAGGATATTCTGTTAATTTTTCAGTGCAATTTTTAATTTATTTTTAATTAATCACTTAAAAAGACAAAGGAATTGTTTTATATAATTTAAATATTATGCACTTTTTAAGACATTAAATTCCTTCATGTTAGTGTATGCAATTAATGTCTCTTAATCTGTGTATTGCTGATATAACAGACCATAAAGGATTTTGGAAAGTAATCAGAGAAGACAGGAATCCAAGTGCACTGAGAGGATTTACCAGTACAGTGGACCTTGACATTTCATTTGATGAATATAGCTCACTTTGCATGGCCCACTCTTGTAACTCTTTCTTATCTTAAGCAATGAATAGTTCCACATACAAGTACTGTTATTGCCTATTTGCATATATGAATGAGAATTCAAATAATGCACCACTATTTAAATTTATTATTGAAGTTGCTTTATATTCAACTCCACTTTCTCTTGAAAATATGATTTGTTAGACTTCAGTCACTGTAGATGTACTGACAATACTATGGTTTGGGTTTTTTTACCAAAACAGAATTTCTATCCAAACTGATGTTTTAAGCAATATGAGAAACCCTCTATCTCTAAATAAGCATTTTTCTTATACTGTTGAAGAAATCAAGCTTGTTTTCTAGTGAAATGGATTAAAGCCCTATTTTAGAAATTAGTAAAAATTCTCTACTTTGAAGATTGCTTCTTTCCTCAGATAGTAATTTCCAACAACTTCAGAGTATTATTTGCTTACATGCTGTTAAATGTTGAGATTTGCATGTATTAAAGGGAATTGTATTAAAACACTGGTTAAAAAAAAAAAAAAAAAAAGTACTGACACAAAACACTTTGGGAAGAGTATCCTTAATAGCCAGACAGTATTATCAACCGTTGTTGGGATGACTGAAAGTAGCTTTTCCTCAGCAATTGTTCCTTGCAAATAATTACTTCCTGCAGAGGTTCACAGACTCAATACTCTTCTTCCTTGAGGCATCGCTAGGAAAAGCTCTTTCCCAGTGGGACCTGCAGTAGCACAAAGTTAGACATTAAAAAACAACAACAACAACATCAAAAATATGCATTAGCTAAATTACGTGGTGTTCCTAGAAGAGGGTAAACAAATAAATTCTTCTGCCCAATTAGAAGTGAGTAAAGTCTGTTGGCTCACACTTACCCTCAGCTACACAGTTGAGAGGAAGGGAAAGCATTCATCTCATGCACAGTCAGCTTTACTTTGCACTCATCATCTTACTTTTTATCTCCTGCCCTGACTCTATCATTCCACATCACAAGAATATATTGTAAACCTACCTACACGTGTTGAAAAAACTGTAGCCCTAGTATTAGCAATACTCTATTTTTTTCCTGTTTGGGCAATTACGGGTTTACTTCTTAGAAAGGCAACCTATTTCATTTATACTTTCCTAGGTTGTTTTTTGCCTTTAAACCTTATTTAGTAAGTAAGATGGATTTCATTTTGTTTAATGAGTTTCCCTTTCAACAACTCATCTTGATGTTGGATTTTATTTTATCACCTCATGCATACTCCCAGCATCTCGGCTTCTGTCAAAATAAATGTAATGCACACTGCCAGATGCAAAGATGAAACTTACTGTTTTTAATGGAAGAATTGTCAACTTTTCAACAGGTATCTGCCTACTCCTCAAGACTATAGTCTCCTTTTATTTAAATGAGGCCCTGTTCTCATATTGACAGTTGTTTTATTTTTATCTTTTTCTATATCATGTTACTACTTCTACCTAAGTAATGCTCCCCTTAGCCTTAGCTAGATTAGATTAAAATTACTAAATCTTGCTTTTGTAATACTTTTGGCTGAAAAATATGTTACTCAGTACAGAATATGCATCACCTAGTTTTAAAACTAGAGTTCACCAATGCACATGCAGGTGCCTGCGGTATAGATGACAGTATCCGAGGCATCTAAGCCAGGTCAGGAGAACTGTTTCTTGCCTCTGCAGCCTCCCTGCAAGACACTGCTGTCATGATTAAAAATGATGGTTCTCAAAACTGAGGTACTATAGCAATTATATATACTGTTTTGGTAGTTCTTGTGATTATCATCCTGTGCTGCTCTCTGCTGCTTCAGAAACTATTACCCTGTTCATGTGACTCTGCATGCTACCTCTCACCTTAATTCTGCTAAATCCTGCTTATGTCTTCAGATGCAGTTCTGCCAGCTCATCTCTCTGCCAATGACCAGGCTGCCCATCCTCTGCACTGTGCTTTGCGAATACATCTTAATTCCTTTTTGGGTAAACTGTCCAGATAGCAAGAAAACAAGAAGAGGCAACCCTGCCTTACCTAGCATACAGGACTGGTATGTTCCTTTGCTTTTTCATTCTGTTTGCTTTACCCTTGTCAAAGCAGATTGCAATGCAGAGGGACACAGTCACATTTGAAGTGACAGATTTATGTCTATAATACCTAACAGAGAGTGTCAGGAACCAAACCTGGGCCTTGATTCCGTATGGCATATATAGATGGCTTCCATCAGCTCAGCATAGAACAAGTCCCTGTTATGGCAGGTCTGTCTTCAACAGAGATGTTTGAAATGTCCAAAGAAAGAGTCAAGGAAAGATATGACCCATAAACAGTGCCCAAGGTTCGGGCTCACTAGCTGTCTCTCTTTGCTGACCCCTGCTAGGCCAAACCCTGATCCCGTGTTGCAAAATGTGCCTCCAAAAACCATCCAGCTGTGTGCTGAGTCTGATCCTAACATATTCAATGCATACAGGATACACATGCTATGCATAGGTGCAACATTACACATATCCTGGATTAGTACATTCACATGGGATAGCAGGGAGCTGCTCTTGTTTTATAAGTAGCCCTGCTTGGCTGCTAAGGATCAGGACAATAGGAGAGGTGACCTTCACTTTGACAGAGCTAAAATTCCCCAGAAGAAATATCCAGCAGCAAAAAAATGGCAGTTATGGATCTGTTCAGAAACCCTATACTACAGACATGTTCAGGAGAGTTCTTGCCCCTCACTCTAGCAAGGGATCCTCATTTCACTGTGAGGGGGTTTTAGTATTGCCAGAATACAAAGGGCTAGTACACCTGTGGTCATTCCAGTCCACAAACATTGCCTTCTTAGCAGCAGTATATCTTGCCATGTGCAATAGTATGTCTAGCCCCTTGGCTTGTTTTTGAAGGTGCATAATTACCCTATTACATTTGCAGCATGGGTATTTCAGACACATAACCCACAGCAGTTGTATGTACCTATTTCAATAATAATCTTATTAACTTACTGTTGCATAATTTCAAGTTGTTTTGTTGGTTTTGTTGGTTTTGTGTTTGGTTGGCTTTTGGGGTTTTTTTAATCATTCAATTCTAAATTTCCTCAGTCCTGATAACTGTTGAACAGCCACAAAGTTTTAAACTGTGATTCACCATAGATCATTACAAAATAAAAAGGGATAACAGATTTATCTGCAAGAGTTTATCATGATCCATAAACCACGCTGATAAATGTGAAAAGGAATTCATGAAAACATTAAGCGTTAAGAGGTGCAAATGTGTTAAAACTGATTAAAATGTTAGATTTAAAAAAAAAAAAAACAGAAAAGGAAAAAATTGATTGGCAGTTGACAAAGTGTGAAAAAGCAGAATCATCAACATCATCTTCCTCCCTGCATATTTTAACAACTGACTTTTGGGTAACACATCTATGCAGTGAACTAAATGTTGTTACAGAGAGTAGTATTAATTTCACCTAGCTTCAGATGTCCAAGTCTGAGATAATTATCCCAGATTGTCTTCAAAAAGAATAAGCATTCTCAGACTGCATTTCGTTACATTCTCAAACAGATGTGTAAAACAGATCAGCTGAATTACTCTCAGGCTGCTGAAAAAGAACCTTATTGGAGGAACCAGGCAAGGGTCCATGTTTGTCCTACTGGCTGGACTACTAATTAACCTGTAGACAGAGCATCTAAAACGGTGGCTGTACAAATCTCTGAATTTAGGATAGGAGAGAGTGACTGATACCAGGAGGTAAGGAAAAATTATTCTTCAGGATCACCACAAGAAACACAAAGATGGAAATATTTTAAGAAAAGTGATGTTCCAACTGTAGGAGGAATGGAAGATTTTGAAAGAATGTGGTTTACATTTTTAAGTCTGCCCAGAGAACTGGTGACTTAATCCAAAGTAGTAGATGGGAAATACACTACAAACACAAAGCATTCTGGGGCAGCAGGTCAGCTATATAATATACTAATATAACTGATTTGTCCTTTTGTGTGTGTGTGTGTTTTGTTGGGGTTTTTTTTTGGCCACTGCTTATGGAATATGTATGTTTTCATTTGTGCGAATATTTTTAAAAGCTGGTTTTGAGCCAGGGGAGGAAATACTGCTTGTTTTCCTGTCTTGTCTGAGTTCAAGTGGAAGACTGCAGAAGAGAGAGAAGACTATGCCAGCCCTGACAGTACATGAACATGTTACCCTAGTTACACTATTTTAATTCGCATTCAAATGTAACCTCACTTCAGTTATTCATAGTCCTTTTGATGTTTTTAGTGGTTTTGTTTTCAGAAAAAGATACAGGGAAATTCACTTCAAAGTTTTAGCCAAAGCCTGTTGCAAACTGGCTAAACTGGTTTTAATCTGTCTGTGTTAAAAAAAAAATAAAAAAAAAAATCTGAAGCCTGAGTATCATATAGGAGACACAAAAATCTGTAAACTTTTTTTTTTTTTTAATACTCTCCACTACAATGTGGAAATTAGCACTAGAAACTACACACTCCTGGAATGGAGATAGATACATACAATAATTTTACAGATTGACACTTGTGAGTATAGCTAGTTCTTTGTGCTTAAGTGCCTACCAGAGAATAGCAAAGTAGAACCTCAAGAATAATTTTTCCTGCTCTACAATAGTGTCATATGGATATAAATTTCCGAGTGGAACTTTTCAAAATGTATTGTACTGGGAGTTCATTTGATTTATTTACAATTACCCTCTGCATGCTCCTAAATCTCTTCCTTTATGACTTAGTAGCAAAGCTTTCTTGTTTATATCTGTACTGAGTATTATCTTGGTCTTCATTAAATCTCATCTCACTAAATTACTGCAGCCAAAATGCCAGACCATCTAGATGCATCTTCATTTGTTTGTGCTTAAATATCCCACTTGCCAGAGGGTTAGGCTTGTAATATTTTAGGACAGAGTCAATTCTGATTGTGTTTATTAAATCAGCACTGAGCCTTCCCAGACCACACTTTGCTCGGTCTTAGACCTCTTCAAATAAATCACAGAATCACTAAGGTTGGAAAAGATTTATAACATCATCCATTCCAACCATCAATGCAACACTACCATACCCACTGGACCATGTCCTCAAGTGCCACTTCTACATGTTCCTTGGACACCTCCAGAGATGGTGACTCCACCACTTCTCTGGGCAGCTTATTCCAATGCCTGACCACTCTTTCAGTGAAGAAATTTTTCCTAATATGTAATCTAAACCTCCCTTGATGCAACTTGAAGCCGTTTCCTCTTGTCCTATCATCAAGTACCCAGGAGAACAGACCAGCACCCACCTCCCTACAACCTCCATTCAGGTAGCTGTAGAGAGCGATCAGGTCCCCCTCAGCCTCCTTCTCTTTAGGCTAAACAACCCCAGTTCCCTCAGCTGCTCCTCATAAGGTTTGTTCTCCAGACCCTTCACCAGCTTTGTCACCCTTCTCTGGACATGCTCTAGCATCTCTATGTACTTCTTGTAGTGAGTAGTCCAAAACTGAACACAGTACTCCAGGTGCGGCCTCACCAGCGCTGAGCACAGGGGCACAGTCACTTCCCTACTCCTGCTGACCACGCTGTTCCTGACACAGGCCAGGATGCTGTTGGCCTTCTTGGCCACCTGGGCACACTGCTGACTCATATTCAGCCGGTGGTCAACCAACACCCCCAGGTCCTTTTCTGCCTGACAGCTTTCCAGACACTCATCCCCAAGCCTGTAGCGCTGCCTGGGGCTGTTGTGACCTAAATACAGGACCCGGCACTTGGCCTTGTCAAACCTCATACAACTGACCTCAGCCCATTGATCCAGCCTGTCCAGGTCCCTCTGCAGGGCTCTCCTACCCTTAAGCAGGTCAACACTTCCACCCAACTTAGTGTCATCTGCAAACTTACTGGGGAGCACGCAATCCCCTCATCCAGATCATTGATAAGTATGTTAAACAAGACCAGCCCCAAAACTGAGCCCTGGGAGAAATATAAAATGTGAATTAGTTAAAAGGAAAAAAATAAAAAAAACCCCCACTTTCAGAAGGGTTTATTGATAGATCACCTGCAAAATCAGAAAACTATAATAAGGCTTGAAACCTTGAAGTGCATCTTGTTACTAAAATCTTGTACTAAAATCTTGTTAAATCTTACATTTTAATTTTATGTAGGATGCATATATAGTATTGAAATTTTCAATATTTTATGTAAATAATTTTGTCTTTAAGTATCCAGAGACAGTGATTTATTTTCCATATAAACCAATATAATTAAATTAAAAAAATAAATTAAAATCCTCCTTCCCCCTCTTATGTTTGTAGATACAGGGAAAGGTATCTATTAAAGGCAATGCTTCTATTATACTGTGTAGTTCAGATGAGTTGGTAATATAGGTATCTTGTTTCTGATACAAAAGGACATATTTAATAAGTGATGGTAAGTAGATATTTGTATATATAACCTAGAGCAGAACCGGTACAGACATTAGTCTGAGAAACAGCTGTCTTGTTGTTCCATGATATATTCTCATTATGAAATGGAAAGAGAGGTCTATGACTGTGGAGACCCACAGTCTGGTAAGCATGTCCTTCCTGTGATGCACGTGGCAAAATTCATGTCTAACTTCAGTCTAGACCCAGTAATACTAAGGTTTAACAGATGTGACACACTGAGTCAAGATGCAGTTTGGCAGTGTTAATATGGCAGTTTGGCATGGTTCTTTTTGAGAGTTTTTTTTTTATCAGTTGCTGTGCCCCACATAAAATTAAGAGGTGTCATGCCTAAGTTGGTCCTACTCTGACAGAGCAACTACCAAAAGTCTCTGCTAGTCTCTTTTGCCATATTTCATTTTAGACAAGTGATGGCATATATTACTTGGGTCTAAGACTTAACTTCATAATATGTGCCAGTTCTAAATTTTTGTCCCTGGTGCCTGTTTCGAATAGCGCCTACTACTGAACAACTATCTTTTTCTTCTGTGACTGATAAATGGTGATTTTCTTTTTTTTTGGCAGTTCTCATGCATCTACTCTGGGCCAACATACGTATGGAAAAAGGTCAGTGAAATAATTTAGAAAATGTAATTTCAACCTCCTGAATTAAATATTTTATTCATAATCTTTGGAGTGATATAGAAACATGAAATTTTCTGCCAATACATTAAATATATACACACATATATATGTAAACCCACATATGCTGAGTAACTGCACTACATAAACATGAATGAAATTTATGTTTCATATAGCTGTATGCTCTTTGAAAGTGTGGGGTTTTTATTTTCATTCATTTTGTGGATTTTTTTAGTTTAATCAAGTTTTTACTTTACTTTCTTCCCATCTTTCAAACCTTTTTGTCTCTTTTGGAAGCCCAAGATTAATTAGTTGATTCTCTTTTCTTCTCTTCTAATTCCATCTACAGTTCAGAGGCACGTAAAACCACAAAGCAAGATAATAACCAATAAATGGAATAATTAATTCAATGCACTGAAACTAATTTTAATTTATATTTCTCAGAGTTTCTCACTAGGGAATACAGAACCTGGAGTTCTAGGGACTGAAATGCTCCAGTTCTGGTTGTTTTGAATATATTGTGGGTAAAAACTGTTCCTGTAAAATTGGAACTTGCAACAACTAAAATCAGGAGGGAAATTAATAACCAAAACCACTTAAAATGTGCAAGAAAAGGAAAAAACTGAATTATTTCAGTCACAACTTATCTTTTTTAATCAAACTTATTTTGTTTATCTCACAATGTACACCACACACCACTAAGTATCCAAATCTCTTGAACAGATGAAGTCAGAAGCTGAACTATCCTATGTATCATTTCTTTTGAAGATATTAAGCATTTTGGATGGGCAGTTAACACGAATGTTGACTTTTCAACAAAGATATCAGAGGAGTATTAAGGCACACGGATTCTTGGTTTGCTCTATTTGAAAAACATTAGAGATACCTTAGTTCTGTTAAATCTGATAGATTCACAGAATCACAGAATGACTGAAGTTGGAAGGCACTTCTGGAAACATCTAGTTCAACATTCTACTGAAAGCTGGATTGTCTAGAGCAAGTTGCCTAAAATCATGACCAGCCAGGTTTTGAATGTGTCCTAGCATGGAGACCCCACAAGTTCTTTGTGCAACCTGTTTCAGTGTTTATTCACCTTCACAGTAGAGACTGTTTTAAATGGAATTTCCTGGTTATTAATTTATGATCATTGCCTCTTGTCTTCTGTCTTATTTACACCCCACCATCCTTCAGGTATTTATACACATTATTCCTGAATGAACAGTCCCAGCTCTCTCAGCTTCTTCACATACGTAAATGTCCTGTCCCTTAATCATCTTCATGATCCTTTGCTGGATTCACTCCAGTGTGTCACTGTTTCTCTTGTACTGGGGAGCCTAGAACTGCACACGCTACTCCAGATGTGGCCTCACCAGTGCTGAGTGGGAGGATCACTTCCTTCAACATGCTGGCAATGCTATTCCTCACACAGGCCAGGGGGCTGTTTTACTCCTCGCCTGCTAGGGCATATTGCTGTCTCATGCTAACTTTGTCCATCAGAATTCCCAGGACTTTTGCATAGCTACTTTGCAGCCTCAGTCCATACTGCTGCATGGGATTATTTCTCAAGACTTGGAATTTGTCTTTATTGAACAGCCTGTAGAGATGTCTCTAAATGGCAGCACAATGGTCTGACATATCAACCACTACCACACAGTTTTCTATCACCTGTGAAAATGATGATGGTGCAATCTGACCCATAGTGCAGGTCATTAATGGAGACGTTAAAGGATATTGGACCCAGTGTCCACCCCTAGAGTTTACCATAACTGACTGGCTTTAATGTGGAGTTGCAGATCATCAGGTGGAACAGGAGTCATCCTCCTGGTGACAGAAGTCATGAGTTCCCAGTCTTTGCAATCCTAGAATTCTCTATTTTCAAACTCAATAGACACAGCCTGCCTGTCCCTTCTTCAGTGCAGCTGCAGCTCAGATGCTCATGGCCTGCAAGGTATCAGAGAAGATGCAGACAATCTCTTTCTCATCACCCCTGCTGTACGGCCTGCTGACCTCTTCCCACAGCTCCTTTGAATCCAGACACCACTCATGAGCAGTGTCCTATTGTTCCTGCTGTCACACTGTTCTTGCTCATGGCTAAACAAATCCCAATTCATTGGAAAATCAGTCAGTTCAGTGGGAATGCTGATCTGCTCATTAACCTGTAAGAAATTAGGACCAAAGAAATAATCAGCTTTATGGCAAACCTGACTGAGATATGTATTTTCTGAAAAATTAAATCTCACTCTTCAGTCTTCAGTATACATTTTACTTCCTAGATCCCAAATGTCCAACAAACACTAAGCACAGGCTTAATTTTTAAGCTAAGCTTTATCTAGTTTTCTGCCTGAAACTGGAATTCATATATGCTCCTTTTTCTCCATCTGAATCATCTTTTAAAAATCTATTTCAATACTTAATATTTTCTTAAACATGCAATAAATGCTTTCTTTTTTCACCCTTTCCTGTGATACCTCATGAAGCTCAACAAGGCCAAATGCAAGGTCCTTCACCTCAGTTGGGGCAATTCTAGTATCAATACAGGCTGGGAGATGAAGGGATTGAGAGCAGTCTTACGGAGAAGAACTTGGGCGTTGGTTGGGTCCTAAGAAAAAAGACTTGGTTATTGAGAAGCTCAGCATGACCCAACAATGTGCTTTTGCAGTCCAGAAAGCCAACCATGTACTAGGCTGTATCAACAGAAGCATGGCCAGAAGGTCATGGGAGGTGACTCTATTCCTCTGCACTGCTCTGGTGAGATCCCACCTGGAGTAAAGCACCCAGACATAAGGCCCTCAACGTAAGAAAGATATCAACTGGATGGTGTGAGTCCAGAGGAGTCCATGAAGATAGTCAAAGGGCTGGAGCACGTCTGCTATGGGGACAGGCTGAGAGAGTTGAGCTTGTTCAGCCTGGAGAAGAGAAGGCTGCAGGGACAATTTATAGCACCTTCCAGTACTTAAAGGGGGCTTATAAGAAAGATGGGGACAAACTTTTTAATAAAGCCTGATGCAACAGGACAAGGGATAATGATTTTAAACTAAAAGAGAGTAGATTTGAAGAGGTCCCTGCTCATTGCAGATGGGTTGGACCAGATGGGTTTTAAAGGTCCCTTCCAACTAAAACTATTCTGTGATTCTAGGATACTACACTACACATTTGTATTAGTGTCATAATGTGAGATGATTGCAAGGAAATACGACTAAATACTACTTTTTGCCCACTGCTTTATTTCATAAAATAGATTTAAATAAACATATCCTTTAATCTCAAACCAAACAAATAAGCATTGTGTAAGGAATCCCACTTACATGCCAGCAAGAGAAAATCTTTAATGATTGGAATCGCCAAACTTTCCTTTAATTTTTTCTGATCAAATTTCCAATTAAATCGCAGTACATTGCATATGCAACGGAAATAACAGCATAGAAATCAAATAAAATTTCCAAAATGAGGCTCCGTATCTAATAAACAACAGTGACAAAAGTGATACAATGCAAAACTTCATAGAACTTATTCCATTGCACATAACAAATGAACTTGTGAAGCATGAAACTAAAAAATATTTTATGTTGTTAGGTCAAGCACAGTATGCTTTTAAAATGCTATCAGTGGCAAGCTATGACAGAAAGCACAGCCTCATCCAATAGTTTTATGCAAAATGCAGACACTCAACAAGTTTTAAATTCTATTCCTAAGTACTATAACACGTTCCTAGCCTTCATATTATGTTGTAAAATGCAAAGAAAATATGCCTTAACAAACAAGCAAAAAGATTTCATCATTTGCCTTCTAGGTACTTCTGAGATAGTTTTTATGGTTTTTAAAAGAGTACTGTTTTATATTATTCCTTTTTTGGTTAAGACTTTCAGTGTTCATGTGGTTCCTTTGTTTTTTCTTTGTTGACAAGAACACACTTCCAAATCAAGGGTTTTCCATTTGTCTCTTCAACAATACTGACATATTTTTGGTGGCCCTTGACAAAGAAACCTAGTTAGTACACATAGCAATCATGTTTGTTGAAGTTAAAAGGTGAAATGAAGCAAGTTATATTCTGGAAGAAAAACAATTTGGATCTGGGTCTGGAAAAAAAGAAAGGTGGGTAAAGGGTGAAGGCTTCACCTCAAAATGAGTAATTGTCTTATGCTCTGGAGAATCCTGGAGGATTATTTTTGATGATAGCTATTTACTGTTCCTTTCGCTGCTGGGATAACATAGTAGAGTGCTTTCTCCAGACACTGAATTTCGCTTCAAGTGTCTTATTCATGCCTTTTAGAATTAAAAAAAAAAAAAAAAGGAAAGGTGCTATAATACAGACAGCTCTTTCTTTCACTGAATGTATTCATTTACATATGATATACATCTGTTGTGTAATATGCATAATTTCACAACTGCAGTATACTGAGCTTTTATTTGGGCCTGCTCTTTATGACTCACAAAGTTGTTACTCTATGGCTTAGTAAGAACAAACATGCTACTGGAATCAGATCAGCATGTTTAAAGCATTTATCATTCTGTGTAAACAGTGAGATCAACTATTTTTTAATTGTTCAGGAACTGTGGAATGTGTCATACCACGATTAACCATTATGTTTTAGAATAAAAATGGCAGTAAGATACCAAATTTGTGCATTGAATTTCAGATTCCCATCTAGTTTAACATTCTAATTGGAAATATCCAGTGAAAACTAACAAAATATTTCATATTCATATCTGATCTTGATGTGTAAACTACAAAAGCTGAGGGCTGGGAGGTTAGTTTCTGGTTTTGTTGCTTACTTTGAATTCTGTGTGTCCAGTTTGTGCGTAACAACCCTATTTGTCCATCAATATTTTCCAGTTTTGCTAAGAGGTTATGGCTGCAGGTATGAACAGAACATTTGTCTCTCTGCCCTGCCATGCTGTCTCAAACCTCTACTCAAAATTACAGGAGTACTTATCTCTCCCAGGTTGCTGCCACTGCCACTATTAATAATTAGCAGTCTGTAGAAAACCATGCATGTTAATGGGAATGGAGGTTCCAATATTTCTCTATATCTCTGAGAAGCTTGGGAGTATAGTGATATTCTGGCAGAGACAGAGTAGAGAAACTTGTACTATAAGCTGTTCATGCTGTAGATATCCTGTGAATATATAGAGGTTGTCAACCACCAAGGTTGCTGTGTTTTTCAGTAGTCACTCAGTGCCAAGCAGCATGATCGAGGGTTGCTACACTCAGCATCCGAGTCTTAGGTGATCCATACTGTGTAACAGCAGTCCCCGAATAATATAAGAAGACAGCAGATGACAGTGACTGCTTCAGTTTGGCTCATCTTAGCCTCTTAAAAGTTCAGTTTCCCACATCCTTTTTTCCCTGCCAAACGTAACTATAATAATAACAAAAACATAATGTCAAATTTCCAACTTTTCTAAGCAGCCCAGTAATTAATCTAGCTAATTACATCCTTCTAGTCTTATAGTTGCTAGGTGCTGCTGTGTAGCCCAGTTGGTTTCTCCGAGACATCGGCATCATTGTTACCAGATGGCAATAAATCTTTCCTTTCCATCTGAGACTCTGAGCCCAGTCTCCAAGGGCTCAGCTGCTCAGCCTGCTGTGGTTGAAGCTTGTCTGAGACATTTTGGGGAAACGCGGCCAATTCGGTGCCATTTACATCTCTCCTTTCTGGGATCTGGAGAAGGTGTTACTTATAACTTCACATCATATGTCTGTTGGAGTGACAGCCTCATAAGACCAGGAGGATACCTCTTCTGATGTCGACTGTTTGTGACCATTGTTTCCTATTGTAGTGTATATGACTTCATTTTTTGTGAAGATTCAGCAAGTGCTGGAAGCCCAAATCATATGCAAATTCCCAGTGATTCTGACATCAATGGTTTTGGTTTTCTGTTGAGCAAATGTGAGGAGGCAACAGCCCATGCTTCACTGGCATTATTCACGAGGCCAGAAAGGATTCTACAGCTGTTTTTCTGAGGTGCTTAATTGCTTTGACACTGTCACTAAACTGTTAGACTGGGGATCACGTGAGAGTAGGAGCTAGATGTCTAGACCCATATTTCACTGCAGAATGCCTAGGCTCGGGCCCACTGAGCTGTGGCCAAGTGTCAGATATTGATATGCATGGTCACCTGCTTAGCTGTAGTATCCTTACAGGATAATAATTGCTTAGGACAGGTAAATATTTTTTCCAGCCAGTATAAACAAATTTATGTCTATTTTGTTTTGAGAGGGAAAAAGGCAGAAGAAGGATTTTCCATGCCAGTGGACTGGTCCTTTTTGACTGAATGGAAAATATAACAAACCTTGATAGTTTCTTCTGTGTCTCTGATCCTTTTGGGCAAATTCAAGTATCGCTGACCTTTCCCTAACTGATCAATATTTAAACCTGTGTTATTTCTAAGCAGTCTCCCAAATATGTCAGAAGCATTTCTACTTGTTGAGAACTGCAAGCTGGCGCCTTAAAATCCTGGGGAGTTTTGAGTACCATAAGATGACAAGTATGTTAATGTGCCATCAAAAAGGAGGAAAAGAAGTAGCACATTTTTGAACATGCAAATACTAAGCAGTCAAATGGTATTGTGTCAGACTGTTCCAAAATGCCTTCTTTGGGCTGAGGATAACTTTATGAGCAGATAATTTATATAAAGTTACAAGCCTCTGAAAACATGGGATTGTAATGAAGTGCATCCTTAAATACAACATAACTGTTGCTACAGTGGTGATGTTATGAATTCAAATGAAGAACTGCAATTAGCAGATAATCTCCTAAGTAACTAAGATCCAGGATCCACCCTGCAAAACATATTATATCTCAGCAGTATTGTTTCTAAATACCGTTAATCACAGTCTTAGATGAGGCATTGACAACAATTTTTGTTTAGCAGTGAAGAAACTATTTTAATTTTCAAGATAAATTATATACTGTTTATGTCCTTTTAGAACACAATAATTTCTAAGTCACCTAAAATACAGCTGTTTATATATTTTGTATATGAAGATTGGATTTTGTTACCTTCTTGCAACCATTAGTTCATATTGCTCCTTTGAATGGTATAAATTCAGTGGTAGTTGATGTATGGCAACATCTGTCCTAGTAAAATATTAGTCTAGACACTAACAGTGATCCAGTTTTGGGTCAGACAAGTGTGCTTTTTTGTTTGAGGTTGACACATCAAGTAAAGATTAAATCTTTCTGTACTAGAATAGAGATTCAAAGAATGAAAAAACCTTGTAAATTAGTGGCTAACTTAACTGATGATGATTGATTTTTTCTTATTAGTATTCATTGTTTTGTTTTGTAACATCCCCCCTTTGTCATAGTACAGTGTACATACCTAGTAGACGTATGCCTAGTCAAATTTTGCTGTCCAACCTTTCATAAATTCTAAGTATTAAAGTATATAATTGTTGGCAAGATGGCACTACAGGAAAGACCAGAATTGGTTATCTTACCAGGATACACTATTGTATATTTCCACCTGAAGTTAATTAAAAGCAGTGTGTATTCTGAAGTTACAATTTATGAAGCTACAACTGGGTTCTTCTGTCCACAGGTCTCACTTATCATAGAGGTTATAGACCTGTTTTGCCTTGGATCACCAAAAGGACTGAAGTCTGCGGTAGTTCTCTATGTTTTATCATGTTTCATCATACCCTTACAGACAGGGTAAATAGGACAATATGGTGTGTTTAGAGGCAATAAGTACTTTGAACCAACATTACATTTCTCTGTGATTACATAGAAAAAGTCTTTGCAGCTCAAACATACAAATGAATTATTGCCAGAGATGAACTGTCGTGTGTAAGCTGAGCTGTTGTAACTATGACTGAGTTTGTCTAGTGCAAATTTGGTTAGATGTCTGCATCTAAACTGGTAGGGTCCCTAGTAAAAAAGAAATAGGTACTTTCCAGGCATATTTCTTCTGATGTATTTTAGCTGTCTACTTTAGAATGAGATGAATCACTCCATGCAGCTGCCATTTCTCCCTTTTATAAAAAAAGACATCTAGATGACTAAATCGGATGTAGGTAATTACTTTGTACTTTGATTGCGTAACTGAAATAAAATGTGATATGGAATGCATTGCCTAAGTCTTAACAAGAGAGGACATAATCTAGACCCTTCTTCTTTATATTTGTGATGGGGTAACAGCATCCATATTGTTATTAAAGTTCAGCTAGCAAAAAACAACTTGTGAAGCCATAATACAGTTTTACCTACATTTTTTCTAGTATTGAAAATTGTTGAAACTATCCAAGCTCTTAGCTCTGGAAACCCCCATATTAAATATGCTCAAATGTTTCAGATTTAATTCAGCTCTTCTGTTCTTTTGAGTCAATTATGTGTATCACTTGGAGATCGATCAATAATAATAATAATAAAAAATTAGGTCTCTGCTACTGTGTTTCCCGGCTGGCTGCCTGCAGAAAAACCTTTCTCCTTTGGCTCCCCCTTTGTGCGTACTTAATCAAATTAGCTCAAAAT
Source organism: Eurypyga helias (assembly GCF_000690775.1). Classification (NCBI taxonomy): domain Eukaryota; kingdom Metazoa; phylum Chordata; class Aves; order Eurypygiformes; family Eurypygidae; genus Eurypyga; species Eurypyga helias. The sequence continues at coordinate 62,484 of NW_010224897.1, forward strand.
AGAAAAAGTGATATACAGATCAAAGGAAAATATTTAACTGTAAATTACCTGCTTGTCTCTTGGGCTTACTCACCTCCCTTCAAATCAGAAAGGAACTGCTAGAGTGTTTTGGTGTTTTTTTTTTTTTTTTTTTCTGCCTTTTAGCTGTTTCCAGTCCAATAAGGACATTTTACATAGCCTGAGACCAAAAGGACATAGGGCAGTCCAAATTTAATTTCCTGTGAACTAGTGTAATTGATGACTCAGAGCCTATTGGAATTGGGATGTAAAGACTTGAATAGTTATTGTCACACATAGCGTGAGCTAGGTGTGATGAAAAATCATGGCAATATAGCTGGTAGGCACCTTTGTTCTTATATTTTATTGTATTAAAACCATAATGTCTGCTTTTCCATTTGTGCTGGTGTAACTGGCTGTTTCAATCAATTGGTTTAGAAGTTATAAAAAACTTTCTGAAAGTCTGGCAGTTTGCAATTGAAAACCTCAGATTTTTCAAAGTGAAATTCAATTTTATTTTATGAAATAAATTCATGATCAGACCTTGTGAAACAGATTATGAGATGTGTCAATGATGTAGCAGACTAAAATCCTTTATGAATGAATGAAATCTCTGAACAAATTTCCTATGGAATAGCGCTAAAATGCAGAAGAATATAGACATTTGTTCTATCCTAGCTCAACATGACTTCTGCAGATAAAAATCTTTTGTCTTAAGCAGTACTGGCCCTACTCTTCACGCAAGTATTGAGTCTACTACAGGCTTCTTAAAGACTTCTGGGTCAAGCTCAAAATGAGACTTAAGAGTGTATCAAAGAAAAAGCCTAGCACTTACAATTCAGAGCCATTTCCAGAGTTCACAGATACTTCAGATCCCTTCAATGAAGATGGTAAATTCAATGAATAGACCTACCCACGAGGAAACACCAGAATATGCTTTCACTGTGTCCTCCTTAGCAAAGCTCAGATGTATAGCATAGAGTTGCAAGGAGGAAACTATCTCTATATGAAATCAAAAGTCTTACATCTTTTCAGAGTACCTGTCTGCCTATCCTCTTCAAAAGAAGTAAGGAAAACTCATTGGTTTCCTTAGGTGAGTACCCCAGAAAATTCTCTCTTGTCCCATATACTAAATAGTGCACAATGGCTTAGTTTCTACACTTTTTAAGACTGGCTCTCTCTTGAATAGATGGGCCAAATCCAGACTGCCTACCACTTGTCATTGGTCTCCCCGGGAATGTGTGCATGAACCAATACACAATGGCCTTCAGCCCACTAGAATATAACTTTGCAGCATATGTCTAACAGTATGTGTTGCATACTTTGTAGTATGGTATGAAGATTTAAAAGAATGTTTGTGGCAAGATCTTCTGGAAATTTTGTAAAGCATAGGTAGGTTGAAGGGAGACCAAATTAATGTAGATGTAGTATACTTCTCACAATAAATTTCCCTGAGTTTAATCTTGGAAGGTAACGGTTTGCTGCAGAGCAACATCAGAAATACCCATCAGTGTACAGTCAAAAGGTCAGGACCAGGAAGGACCTTGAAAACTGGAAAGAAGGTACTTGATATTTTTTGAAGATAACTGGGGTCCAGTGTTTAAAGTAGTCTCCTTATGGAAAAGGTGATCTAAATTCAGTGCTCTCCTCGTACCATCGTTCTATATGTACTAGAAGAATAAACCACTTACCATATAGCTACAGAGTATGCTAGGTGAGCAGTTCCTTACTGATGCTGTTTTATGAGGAAGGGAGGGCAAGATGCATCAGGTGATGAAAGGCCTGTGACTCTATCCTACTGCTTAACAAAAGAGGAGTTCAGGCTTCTGTTTTCCTGGTGATTTCTAGATTCTTGTGGGTTGTTTGATTCTTCTAAATCAAAGCTAAAACACATAGCTTCAGTCTTGCGACTCAGGATACAGGGACCACCTTCCACTAGGAAGATATATACACAAGTCTTTTTTTTTTTTTTCTTTCAGTAGTGAGTTTCAGCTTTTAAGCTACTTAGGGTCTTCTGTAAATGCTATCTACTGACTTTCAAAATCTGTCAATTTGCTGTTCTTGGTTTTGTTCGTTAGGATTTATTTAGAAAAATCAAATATTTTTCACTGCCATATTAATACAGTGGCATGCATACAAGACTTGACAACCAGATTTTTCCGTTGGTCTCATTGCACTGGTTATGGAGATGTACAGAAGCATTTTTTTATCACATGCAGGTGCAGTTTGGCGCCAGAAATGATTTTCCCGATATGTTAACAAATGACATTCTGGCTCTGAAAATATGTACCACTGAGCTGTCAGCAATCAGCCAATTGATGAAGGCTTGGCTAGCCAACCTGCAACACTACTTTTTTTTCTTTTTTTTTTTTTATATTGGCAAAGATCTGATTCTAAAGAGATGATATTCATTTAATTAAAGGTAATTGACATATTGATATATGTCTATATATCTCTTTGAAGTAATAGTGGATTACAGCAGAAAGCACAATGCTGTGTTGCAATACCTGTTTTGGGTGTAAAGAGTTTCATTATAAAACCATCAGAAGATAGAATCCAGCTAGGTTGGTCTGTGAAAGGACCTTTGAATTAATAGGAATGACATTCAGAGTTGTGCTTAAGGACAGGATGTATTATACAAATCAAACTTTGAACATGGTGCCAGATTTTAAGACAGTGTCTCTGAGACTGCTTATGTTTTCCTTTGTTCTGGTAGCTACTGCACAGAATGCTGAAATCTCAGCTGCAACAAATTGGCTCTGTCATGAGCATTGCGGCAAGGCAAATTCTTTAAAACACCTTCAGTGGCCTGAATGATAGAGTCAACAGCCAACAATGTATATAAGGATCAATGGAAAAGAACAAAGGTCTTATAGAATCAGAGCTGGAAGGAAATTTATTTAATAGGCTTTTTAGTTTTGGGGGTTTGTTTGTTGGTTTGTTTGTTTGTTGTTTTAAATAAATCAAACCATTAAGGCAGGCATAATTAAATATAATTTTAAAAGATATTTAATAAATGAAGGAAATAATAATAATATAATTAAGTTAAATGGATTTATGTGATGTCACTTTGCCAGTTTGCATACATTAAATTCTTCTTTGTTGAGGACACAGAAGTGATAAAGAACGTAAGTTATCCTTTAAACTGGATATCAGAAGACAAAACGTTGTGCTTAGCTTTTGCTCCAGATGATCTAGATTCTGCTCTTCTCCTTGGTAGATGTGTTCTCTTTTATTTGATGCTTTCAGATGGAATAGTGTTATTTTAAAATTTGTTTACTGTTGCCTTGCAAAAATGCAGATAACTGGTGCTGAAAGGTGCAAGGTAGTGGAAAAAATACGTCAAATCTTTGCACAGTAGCAAGATACAATCATTGATCATCTTGAAGCTTTGTAGACTTCAAGGTGCATTGCAGCAACAAATGCTTAATGTGCTGTAATAAAACCTCTTTTAAAAATATAGGTATATGGTAATATAGTCCTCGATTTTTTTTGTCATGTTGTTTTACTAAAGTATAATTTACTAACATATAACTAGAACGTTATTACTTTATATTAATATATCAATATGAGTATATATGCATTTCATTTGCTTAAATTTCATTTTACAGACTATTATAATACTAGAGACTAGTCCACTGCCATAAATGCATGAGACTGAACACTATAGTTAATAAATGAAACAAGATTTTTCTTTTTTGCCCTGAGTTTGTCTTTACATACCTGTTTTTCTCATACTGCTAGTCAGCAGTTACGTAGTATTTCAGTGGGTTACACATCACTTTTTTCCTCTGCATCTACATTTTTTTCACTGTTTTTATTTAGAAATCATCTGATATTGCAGCAGATGTAGATAATTCATCTTGCAGTCATTTCTACAATCCATACAGATTTATATCTTGCTTTTTATTTTCTCATGCTATTATCCAGAATTACTTATGGTCTTTGTTTCAAATATGTATGAACATGATAAATCTACTCTGTGTTTTTATTTTGCATTTTCTTCCTGAATTGCTTTATACATGAACAGAAAAATATTTAACATCGGTTGCACTTTTGCAGGTCTATCATAATGCATTTCTGTTGTTCCATCTACAAATTTTTTTTTTATTATTACAGATTTCATGGACAGTTTTCTCTATCTTAATATTAAAAGAGCTTTCAAGCATACTGTTTAGAGTTAAATTATATGATGACTGCCATCTTTGTAGAGATTAAACTTTTAGAAGATGGTAATTTTGTATTGTATGATGTCAGTACTCCAATAAACTTCCCCACTTATTACTTTCTGCCAAACTTCTTTGAAAATTATCAGTCTAACCATATGTTAGTTATGAAGTAATCTTTAGCTGATTCTTCTTCTTCTTTTTTTTTTTTTAAATAACATTAAGCCTCCTCTGCTGACCAAGCTGTGCAAGGATGGATGTTGTGCAAACCAGTGTTTTCACAGTTGCACAATTGCAATAGTTTGAAATAGTAAGGGTAATTGTCTACTATTAATTTCCCCATTCTTCATAAGCTGTACTCATCCAGAATTTTAAATGAGTAATCTGTAGATTTTTCTTCTGTTTGTAAAACATAGTCACCACTAATTTTTATTTGTTCTACCCTGGGATGCAATGTTTATGGCAGAAGTTGTTCCGAAAAAGCTGGGTTTGTTGATGACAGGGAAGCTAGCAGCCATGTGATATGACAGCTTCTAGTGAGCTTGTGAATGAATGCCATAGGAAATATTTCAAAGATTTAGATATAAGCATGGATCAGATCACTGTTAAACCCAACAACAATAAAGATTTGAGAGACTCTCCAGTGTTGAAATAAAAATGGAATTATTAGATTATAATTGTCATGTCCTTGAGGGGCAGAAATAGTAAACTGTCAAAAAGCATGCAGATCAACCCAATTCTCCTCCTTACCTTTTTCCTACAGGGCAACATTATGCATCACATTTCACTTGCATGTTGACCTGCACATGCTATCTGAAGCAGTTTTGGAAACACAGTGGCAGCATTTATTGTTACACAGAAGTGAATGTTTGATAAATGCTTGATCAAACCCCACCAATTTAATGCACATCTTCAAGCTTGACTCTGTTATAATACTCTTCTCATGAAGTTTTCCACCCAATTTGGTTGTGCTGAGCATCAAAGCTTCTCTAATCAGTCTTCCTTCTGTGACATTTATTTCTATATACTGAGTATGTTTCTCAAAAATTGTTACTTCTAACATGATACAAGTGCTTTTATCTGATTACCATGGGACACTGAATAATTTGGATAATTGAAGTTGAACTGTGTAGTGAATTCCTTGCCCTTGTAATCCTAAAATGAGGGCAGCTTCAAATCATGGGTGGTTTCTATTAAATTTAATTACTCTCCCCTGTGACTTTGGTCTTATAGGTATGGGCTACTAAATGAGGGCAGTTAAGCTTATTTTCTCTGCTCTTTGCAGTTGTTATTTTTATGGATTTTCTTGCAACCCAACATGAAACATCATTTTCAGTATATGATGAATATGGATGCAGGTTATACTTCCTTCACTGAAGCAGTTAGTATTGTCTCCATCTGACCTGCACCTCATTTCATACACTAAAAATATTCAGTAGGGACCAAAATATTCTTCATTAAAGAACTAGTGATAGAACTTCATCATGTAGTGTTTTGTCATCACTTATCTCTGAATTCAGTCCTCTAATCTTTACATTTGCAATATAATTGCATGGATTGCTCTTGTAGGAAAGGCAGTTATATTTTTGAGCAATTAAGGTGAGAAAGTCATATTGGATCAGCCTAGTAACTGTTAAGTCTCCTACTTTCTCTGAGAGTGATCAAATGGTGGTGGTGGCTTCCTAATCACTTGACTACACTAGTATTAGGTGCTGCTGCTTGCAGGGGAATAGTCACTTTTAGGGAAAGGGATAAGCACTTCCTTATCTTGTAGGCTAAGCTTGTTCAGTATTTGCCAACTAAATATATTGTCATTTAATACATTTTTATACCCATATACATCATAGTGAGAGGTTTATTTATATCAGTGTCTAACAACGTGATGTTTTTACAATGATATGTCATTGAACTCACAATACAGCCAGACTCTTGTGGCTATTTTGGATTGAGTACTATTATGATGAGTCCTACCTGCTAAGGAAGTCAGCCTTAATCTTAAAATTAGGAGGATGAAAAAAATGGAAGTGAAACATGGTATAATTCTTCTTGATGTATGAAATTATCTATTATAATCCCAAATTTCACTTATGATCTTATTATCCAAGAACTAGTGGTGTAAGATGCCATTCAAACTAGCAATGTAGGTCATTATTTTTAAAAGATCCTAATTATTTAAGAACTGTTATTCATGACTCAAATATAACATAAAATCAAAAGATATATTTAGAGTATACTCTAAAATATTTTTATAGTAATTTAGAAGCTAATGTACACTGTTGAGTCAATCTCATTTAAAAATTATATTCATATGACTTTATTGTTGTTATTGGTTTTAATTACTTGATTTCTTGTGCCAGCATTCTCGTAACCAACATCCACTGGCATCAGCAAAGACTCACATTGATGTGAGAGGTTTACGTTTAAGCCTGTTATAGTCACATTAATCAGGATGTGGGGGTTGTTTGTCTGTTTGGGTTTTGGGGTTTTTTTGGGGTTTTTTTGGGTTTTTTTGGTTTTTTGTTTTTTTTTTTTTTTTTGACAATATACAGCTGTGGTTATTTGGAGATCATACTTACCTCTTCTGTGTCTCATACAATTTACAAACAGTGGTTAGTATGACAGTGAACTTGCAATATCTCTCTTCCATCTGGGTATAAACTGTTTAGGTTAGGACAAGGAGTTGAGGGGAGGCATTAAGTTATATAGGACTTTGTTAAAAAACTAATATTTTATCGTTTCCAAAAGAATATATGTGATAAGCATCCTCATTGTTACCTTGTGAATAATCTATCTATTAATATTGAACTGTATTTGATGAATATTACATCTTCTTCAGCTTGTGAAAAAATAGTCTATGATTTTCTTCTATAAATATCCTCACTGAATAATGATTCCAAATTGTGCTTTAGCTTATTTTCAAGTAGAATGGTTGATATAATCTATGAAGTTCTGTTTGTTCATATAGATTGAGCTACATATACCCAGTCAAGGAAAGATATAGAATTTTATTTTCATATGAACATGCACTCAGAAACTGCTGGACATATTTCTGGCCTACTATTCATTGTTTCAGTAAATATTCCTTTTGATAAAATGTGTTGCTAAAATGTTTATTTTAGAAAAACTAAAATAAAGAAGATCTAGGAATTGAAGGTATTTTAAAAGCTGCTCTGAAATTAGAGAAATTTATTTTTGTTATTATTTAATACTATTACTACTACTACTATTATTATTGTATTTTTATTATTATTCAGCCCTCAATATTACTCAAAATATACACATGTAAAATGCAGGTACTTTGGTCGTTTCAGATGAACTTTCAAGTTCACTTACTTCCTTAGGGGATTTTTATGTTTATTGATGTACACCAATGCAAGCAATGTGATCTAAGAATTTTAAGATTAAACTTCTCGGTAAAGAATAACTTTATTAAAATTTATGTAGTACTACAAAATAAATGGAATCTTCTTGACAGGTACATATAACAATTTAGCTGTCATTATTATTTGTATGACATGAAAAAATATCATTATAAGATCTTCATGTCAGGGACCATAGTACCTGCAATAGTGTGGACACCTTCTTCAGTGTTGGAACTATGAACTAGAGGTAAGACTTTTTATTTCAGTAGAACTTTGTGAGAACACTGTTGTTTGCCTATGCATGCTAAATAGCAAGTTTGTAAAGTCTTGTCTTAATTTTTAATCTTCCTTTATATTATTATATAGTAATAATTGCAATTATTTTTGTTATGTAAATGGTTGATATTTGCACACTACAATTTTTTGGTGAGGTCACATACGACAATTTTACAAAGCAAAATGAAACTTGATCCTTAGTTTTTAAAAGTTCCAGTTTGAAAAATCCAGAAGGACAACTGCAGACTTGTTTCAAGGCATATCCAAGATAAATGGTATCAAAACAACATGTGAATCTGAGGATTCTTTTTTGACCTTCTTTTTCTCTTCTTTCTCTCTCTCCTTTTTTTTTTAGAGATTTAAATTAACTCTGATTCATGGTGTTATGTTTCTAGCATCCCTGCAAAATATAATTCATATGCAGTTACAGATACATAATCTAAACTCACCAAGCTCAAGTCTTGATCCTCTGATGGTTGTGACAGATGCTAAAGTAGAGTGGGCTTTCAGGCAGATCTCCTTAGCAGAGAAGCCGAGGTACAGAAAGGGTAGGTGTTAAGTACTAGTGAATATTTGGGTGTCTTGTCAAAATGGGACTGAAATTTCCACATTGATTCAGGGGATTTTGAGTTGATGCTGTAATTTCCTGTCTGGGTGTAATCTGTGATAGCAATTTTAATCGAATAAAAATGGCTGTCAAAACCTGAGTCTAAGTATGTACTAACATGGCAACTGCCATGTATGGGTAAAGATCACTGAAAAGAAAAATATCGTTTTCGTTGTGTGCTCCTATCTGTTAAAGAGAAAATGGCAGGAAAAATCACTCACCATTCTTGAAATCCTCAAGATTTTTTCTGACTGTTTGTACCTGAGGAAAGGAAGAAGCATCTTTAATCTTGGTGTGCCGTAGCCTCCTCACGCTAACTTCTCTATATATTGTTCCAGTGATACCTTTCTATTATGAAATATCTACTAGAAAGCATCTTGGAGTCATTAACATGAATTTTCCCTTTCTTATTGCAAAGCTGGGAATAAGACTTGCTTTGTGTGATAAAGATTACTTCATACAATTGCCCAGTTCCTTCAGATGACATTCCAGAAAGAGCAAACTCCATTGGCCTTTTGTGCAGGTGCTACATGCAGGGTGCAGAAGTGGTACAGTAGTGGACATAGAGTGAAGTGCCACCCACAGATGCTGATGACAAGGTAGAAAAAGGCCAGTACTTCATGAAGGCAAAGTAGTCAGAGTGGGTATTAAGAATAACTTTGTTAAATCTCACTGATAGTGAGCTGTTTATGCGTATACACTGCAACACTTACTTAAAGTGTAAGGGCTCTGCCATACGTTTAGGAGTTTACTATTTCAATGCTTATTGAATATCAAAATGGAAATTTGTTTAATACTGTGTTTCTTTCATTGTATTTAAATATTTTCAAGGCAGAAAATCACCAGGATAGCATGTATGCTTGGATTTCTTCCATCAAAATTAGATTACTGTAATGGGCTCTACATGGGGTGGCTTCTTAAAACCACTCAAAGTTGGTCTGGTGCAGTACACAGCTGCTCTCTCAGTAAGCTGTATTTCTTACAAAAAAAAAAAAAAACAAACCAAAAAACACCACATATGTCTCTACTGTATTTTCAGAGGTAAGTTTAAACTTATATTCTACTTATAAAGGCCCATGGCCTTGTACAGGCTTTGCAGTTGTCAATGGAGATGTTTCTGTAACCATCAGTGCTGCAGAATCAAATGTTAAATGCAATGAAACAACACATATCCAAGGCATTATTTGACTTTGTGATGGTGTATGAGCTTTAATGAATTAATATGCTGAAGTCCACATCCTGGAGAGTAAATGCAAAGGAGCTAGAAGAATTGTGTTTGAATCCTTGAAATTGGAAGTTATCTCTGACAGCATTTTTTTACTAAGGGAGAAATATGTGGATCAGTGCAGATTGTGGAGGACTTGGGTTTGGGAAAATGAGGCATGTTTTTAGCACTAGACACTTTTTCAATAACATAGATAGGAAGACTCCTGAAACTTGGAAATAAAAGCTAAATGTCTCAAAGGATGCAAAAGAAAGTTTTAAAATATTAGATTGACTGTGTTCTTTATTAATGGAGTGAATGTTCCATACTGAACTGACTACATATAATGAACGAATCATTTATCAACAAAGCATGACCTTTTCCTACTAATGAATTACTCACACGTAGACTGATTTTTAGAAATTTGGTTGTTGAGAATTGTTTGATCAACTTATGTCAACAGACTTTAGTATATTTGCCTTGAGTAAGATTTCACTACCAGTATTTTGTGATTACATAAATTGCATGGAGTGTTTTTTATTTCTTATTTGGATGGCTGAAAACTTGAAGAAGGAGTTGCAAATATAATGTGAATGCTTGTGCAAATATCTTTCCACAAAATATGTAGGAGTCCTGAATGCTCTACGTCTGTGTTTACTAACAGCATTCCTTGCATCCCTTAAACTGACAGTTTAAGAAAAATAAATTGAAAGACTTGTGTCTGATTTTTAATTCAAATAAGTTATCCTGTATTTCTTTTGGGGATATTTCACCTAGTTTCACTGGTTACTCAATAGGTGACTCAAGCACAGTTTTCTGTGAGTCATCATCAGGCCGATGCCCCAGGAGAACATGGGAGAACACTTTTATGGAAGATGCTGAGTAAAACCATTGTTTATACCACTTTTGGTAATTAGAGATTACATTGTTTTTTACAGAAGAATGGTGATACCAGCTCTGGTGTCTTGATGAAACTTCAGTTTGGATAATTATATTCTGCCTCCTTAAATTTCCTATCTGAATTATTGTTCAGATTCTGCCCTAAAAAATGTACTCTATTAGTATTGTTCACTAAATTATATTCCTGGTAATTTGAAGGAGACAAGGTGGATTGGGCACACTGATTACACATATTGCTGACTCATCTATCTGGATCCCCCTGCAAAGTGTCCTGTCCCTCAGGAGAGTCATCAGCACTTCCCAGTTTGGTATTATCAGCAAATTTGCTAATGATACATTTAATTCCTGCATCCAAATCACTGACAAATATATTGAATAGAATTGGTCCTATAATAGACTTCTGAGGAACACCGCTGGTGACTGGTCATCAGCCAGAGGTAGCCCCATTCACTACAACCCTTTAAGCTCTGCTCTTCAGACAGTTCACCAGCACACCATGAACCCACTCATCCCACAGTTGGACAACTTGTCCAGAAGGATGTTGTGAGCGCATCATCAGAACTCTTACCAGAAAATCCAGAAAAACTGCATCCACCAGGTTCCCTTCATTTTTTAGGTGGGTGACTTTATCATAGATGGATATAAAATCCATTAAACAGGACTTTCTTTTTGTGAACGCATGTTGACTGTGCCAAACTGCTTTATTCTTTAAATGCCTTTCAACTGTACCCACTATAATCTTCTCCATAATTATTCCAGGAACTGAGGTTAGACTACCAGGTCGGTAGTTCCCTGGGTTTTCCCTCATGCCCTTTTTGTAGATTGCAGTAACACTGGCTAACTTTCAATCAGCAGGGACCCTGGCAGATTCCTAAAACCTTAGGTAGATAATCAAGAGGGCTCCTGCCATAACATCTACTAGCTCGCTTAGTACTTTGGGATGATGTACAGGTAGCCATCTTCATGACATTCTGTTTAAAAAACCTTATGGATTAAACTCACAATTAAGTAACATCTTCCTGTACTTAACAAGTATGTTTTTAAATTTCTCACTTTAAAAATGCTAAAAATGAAGCAGATTTTCTTGTCTTGTAAGGATAAACATGAAAAACAATTAATCTTAATCTTTTCCTGTAGCAATGTTTATTGTCATGAAGAGGGTTATTAGATACTTTATGATGGGGTTCATAGGCAGCTTTCTGTCTACCAGAGGAATCTACATTGTTTCATCAAACCAGGTAGCATCTGGGTTTATATTTTTGGAGAAAGGATAAAAAAAATTTGAGTGGATCTAAGCTGGAGACACCAAGGGAAGGTTACAACGGTCTCAGGAGAAAGAAAGGAATGAGATTATTGATCAAAAATCAGCCAAAGAGGTAGGGAAATTTGTTCTGTTCTTTTGATGTAAGACTATTAAACTCTGCAGAAATGTATCCACAGATTTAGCTGTTATTTAAACAGAGCAACCACCCCCTCTTCCTCCCAAAAAGCCCCATAATTAGGGCCTTCTGGGGTAAAAGGTGTTGCCTTAACTCTCTAGGATTATATAAGATTCCATGTTTTCTCTAGTTTTAAACTTAATAACATTTTCTTCTTTCCCTGGAGATACTCTTACCCACCTATGTCTGTTCTGTCAGTTCTTCCTAGCCCTTACTCTGAGACTACAGTGTCCTCATTCATCCTGTCCTGTATAATTATTTCATAAAAAAAATAGAATAACAAACCTATATTTCTTCTAACTCAAAGAGACTTCATCTAGCTGAAAGGGTGGTGGGTCAATATTCAAAATTCAGCAATGACGAGTTATAAGTGTCAAACCTGAGGGGCCAACACTGAGGCTGAAAGTAAATACTGCCCTTAATGAAACAGACAGTGGGATGGAGTGTGCTCTTGGAAACTGTTTGTGAACAGCTGATATACTTGAAGGCAAGGCTGTAATTCAGACAGATCTTGAGAGGTTGGAGAGGTGGATGGATAGAAAACTCATGAAGTTCATAGGAAGAAATGCAGTGTCCTGCACCTGGGATGGAATAAACCATGCACCAGTATGGCCTGGAAGCCAGCCCTAGCCTCAGGGAAATGATGGAGTTGCAGGGTTTGCAGTTAAGGGCAACAGGTCCTGCAGGACAAGAACTTCACCGTGATGCAGCAATGGGCCCTGAGGCTGGTGGCGGGGGCGGGGGGGGCAGCATTAGGAAGAACGTAGCCAGCAGGTTGTGGGAAGTGGGCATTTCCCTTCTGTTTGACACTTGTAAGACCACAAGTGTGTTACTGCATCCAGGGCCTGGCTGTCCAGCACAGGATAGACATTGACAAAGTAGACCAAGTCAAAGCGTTGCCATGGTGATCAGGGGCTGGAGCACATGCACAGGAATCTGAGAGGCCTGGGTTTGTTCAGCCTTAAGAGGAAAGGGCTAAGAGGGACCTAGTTGCCATCCACAGCTCCCCAGCAGGTGGTCCTAGGCACTCCACAGAGGCACACAGCAAAAAGGCCAGAGGCAAGAGGTGGTGGGCACAAGGTGATCAAGGCAATTTCCACATGGATTCAAACAAGAAAAGTACTTGGTGAGGCTGGTTAATCACTGGAAGAGGTTCACCAGAGAAGTAGTTACATGCCCTCCTAGGGGATGTTTTAAACTCAGCATTTTAGTGACCAAATAACCTGCTCTAACTTTGAATTTGTCCCTTATTTGAGCAGTGTTTGGACTGGATGAATCACAAAGGTATTTTACAGCCTAAGTTTCCCTATGTGCCTATGAATACGGAATGTTAGGATGAAGGTGGAATAACTTCCGCTCATAGGGTTTTTTTCTGAGTGGCTTTTCTTAATGTTAGTTCTTGAAATTGTCCCTTATAGTTTAATTCTATAAAATTTTGGACAGTACATTAGAATGTACTGCCCTTACTACAGTGTCTTAAATGTGCTTCATGACTGCCAAATTTTTAATGGTAATAAATTTTCTGTTAGATTTTCTTTTATTTGAATAACATTCAAGGGTAAAAGGCAAGCATATGGGCTCAAAGTGAGCTTTGATAATAACAGAATTAAACCCCTAGATATCCACAGGGATAATTAACACTGGAATCTGTTTTGCTGGATTCAGTTATCACTCTAAGGAAAACCTGTATAAACTAACACACCATCTTTCATCTATTCCAGGGCATCTATGTGGGGGTTTTTATTCAGTGAAAAGATGGGGTTTCACTTAGTGATTACATTAGGTGAAAATATAATATTTGCATAACTTCTGTAATTTAATTTAACCATGTTTCAGACAGAGCTTGTGCGAGGCAGTTCAGAGGAAAATAACTCACCCACAAAAAGATACAATGTACCAGCACAGAAAGAGTTTTTCTTCAAGCTACCAGACTACTTCATTTTGGCATACTTCACTCTGCTTTCTATACTTGTGTCAATTTCATAATGTTGTGTTTATTCACATAAAAACATTTTTTTCTTGAGACTACATACAAATTAGCAAAATATTATAATTATTATATCATAAGTAGTAGACCAAGTAGTCTAGATATTAAGAATATTCAATTAAAATGTCTGTTATTAAGGCACTTCTTAGCTCATGTTTACACTTACATGGGTTTTCTGCAGTAAACCTATCAAACTAAAGGAACAGACAGGCAACTGTAACTTTGTAGATGTCACAAAGAGGATTGAATGCATCTTATGTGTCAGGTACCACGTTTGGCTTGTCAACATGTGAGAAATTATTTCTGTGGGTGCCAAATGGATGTCAAAATCCCACTAAAGCCAAATGAGGATCTTTTTGCCATGATTCTCATTATCTCTTACTGCCTAATTACTTACTTTTTCTAAAAGTTTATTCTTTTATTTTTTTCTTATTTTTTCTTTCTGTTAACTTCCTTTTTTTTATAGCCTAGGATGATCCCACATTCAGGAGCAGCAGTAACAGGATTATGTAATGACAGTCTAACAGTCCCACCTGTTTATATATGTGAAATACAAAGAAAATAGACAGAAACCAGCAAAGAAAGCTTTTGTAACACCTCCATAGCTCTGTTTCTTTAACAGTAACAGTGTTCCTTCATTTCTCTTCCTACACCCTGCCTCCTTGCCTCCAATACCACTGTTGCTATCAGCCTTTGGCACCTTAACTCTTACAATCATTTATGGCCCAAGAGCATTTTGTATTTACCCTTCTTTCACTCATCCTGATCTGCTGTATTTATCACACATAACATACACTATATAGCAGTGTCTTGTTTTCACATATCTGGGCTGAAGACTGACATTCTCTTGCACCTAAAAAGGTAGTTGCTTTGGCAGTTTATTTATCCAAAATAAGCAGTTTTACATAAGCATTGTACTGTTTTGCATTTTAGTAGTCAGCCTAAGTGATGCTCTTAGCCTTTCTCAGTTTTTCAGTTATACATACTGCACCTTTTCTCATCTTCCATGCCACTTATTTTAGTATGATGTGCTCTCTCAGTTCAATAGTACACCCACTTATTTTAGTATGTGCTCTCTCAGTTCAATAGTACACTGTAATCCTTTCCCACACCCCAGCTCTCATTAAGGAACAGCTTCCATAATTGTTCTCTCTCATTCTTCTGTGAAATTGCTTATAAACATATCACACAGAGCCAATGAATTATGGAAGTTAGGCAGAAAGACAGAAAGTTCACAAGTGCAAAAAATTTTTTTTGCAGTAATTGTACAGTCTGATATTCAAGGTGCCTAACCACTGAATATCTTTTAATTTTGAAAATCCAATCCTGTTTATGTAGTCTCCTCAGTGTGACTCGTTCTTCACAACAGGGATGCCAAATATGCTTGCTTGACCCTAAGTATAATTTCAGTGACTTAGATCAGGATGGGCAGGTGTCTGTATGCAGGATCAAGAAGGTGATGAGGAGGCACAGTATAGACTAAGTAGAAGAGATGGAAAGATTCAACGGAAGGGATTCAAGTTGGAGTTTATGAATATAAGCACATATTTCTAGGAAAGGCAAGAGAGGACATTTTCCATTTTGAAATGTAGATTCAGATC
Organism: Eurypyga helias; assembly: GCF_000690775.1. Taxonomy (NCBI): domain Eukaryota; kingdom Metazoa; phylum Chordata; class Aves; order Eurypygiformes; family Eurypygidae; genus Eurypyga; species Eurypyga helias. Next base: position 78,023 of record NW_010224897.1, read on the forward strand.
TTTAATCATTGTAGGGACACTACAGGGGCTCCTGAACATGTGTCAGCTGTTCTTAGACTGATCTCTGAAACTGTCAGAGTTTATTTAACACCCTTATACTTGAATTCGTTATAAAAACTGCTAGACTACTTCATTACTGCTGTTTGCAGTGTTTAAGCCAGGGGAGTACCTCTCATTTTGTTCTGGTCCTGTACAAAATAATATTTTGAGGAAAACTATTCTTCCTTGCAACAGTAAATGTACTTTCAGTGCTTCCATCAGGCTGTTTTCTTTGTACAGCAGAATTAGTCTAATCTTCTCATACCTATGCGCAAAGGCAGAACATTAATATATTTAGACCATTTGATTGGTTACTTACTATTTACACTGGCATAAAAAATTAATACTGTTACTGAGGCATGAAAATTCCAAATTAACAGAAACTAATGCTACCACTGAGCCAGCTTTATCACTGCTGAGAGAAACTGAGGCAATTCCATAAAACATAGCATAGCATGATATAACTACTTCTGATTTAAACCTGATATTTCATACATGGTAACCCAGTGGATTAATCTGTTTTTCTTTCCTGCTTCCTGCCACAGTTCGTATGGTTGTAGTGCTACTTTTTGCATTAAAAGAGCTTGAGAACAGAATAACTAGAAAAGCGGTGTGTTATAACTAATCAGTATTAATGTCACCATACTACAAAATATACAGACAGTATCTAGAGAAATGCTACCTTTGTGCAACTTGCTTTATTTCTGCCAGCTCAGCAAATGATAATATCAGGGGAAAAAAAAAAAAGGAGAGGAAAAGATAAACTACCTCGGTGTTGATTTATAGGTACTCTTCTTCTTTAAAACCATCCACTTGGGTTTTTTTGCTGCTCTTTCTTCTTCTGGTCAGATTACTATACTGGAAATAAATAAATAAATCCCCAAACAACTGAATTGCAAGTGAACCGAATTTCCCCTATCCCAGTTTGCAGTGATGAGGTTATCTGTGAGAAAGGCCCTAGTTCTTGGTGAGTGAAGACACTAATGAAAATTAGCATTCTAAAAGGATCTTATGCAGCTGTCTTCATAAAAAGAAACTGATTAGTGGTTTGGACGGTGCTAACTGTGTAAATTATCAAACAAAATACGGCAGAAGCATCCATTTACGTATATGAAAATTACAATTTGAACATCACACTTAGAGCACATTAATCAACTTCATTCTTTGTTTTTATGCCTAATGAGGCTTTTCAAAAAGGTAAACAGCTTTCTAAATAAAGTTGCCGTGGCAAAAATGGATTAAAGGCATCCTTATTTGGGATGCATTTATTTATTTATTTTCCTTTTTTACTATCTGCCTATTTGTTTATTTAAATAGATGCCATTTGGTAAGATGGGGATGAACATTTGAAGTGACTATGCTTCTGCATTATATACACCAGCACCAACAGAAGCAGAAATAAATGCAGTCTATTCTTGTTCTCTCCCTTTTCTCTTTATTGATTTAATCTCTTTCACAGCAATGCTACCTTGTAATTGTGTAAGCGTGAGATGTTTGCAGGCTTTCTAATAGCCCTATCTCCCCAGCTTTTGTCTGTGCCTTCTTCCTGTTAAAGCTCTGACTGTCAAAAAGACTTCTCCCATCTGCTTTCCTCTGTGGGTTTGTGTGGGGTAGCTTCTGTTTTTCCCCAGAGGAACTACATTTAAGTATTACTGATGCTCTGTACTCAGACCCTGAAACACAGTTGCTTTAGCTGTTAGGGAAAAAAAAAAAAAAAAGGAAGAAACCAAACAAAATAAAACACCACTGAAACAAAACCAAACAGCACAGACTTTTGAACTGGTTTTGAACTATTTTTCTAGGTGTCTGTATGGATTTTTCTGATTGTTCGAAATTTAGAAAACATCCTGTTGCAGAAAGTTTCCAGAACTAATGTACTGTTTCAACTTAACTCAAAAAATTCTAGTTTTTAAAAATAAAATGAGGTGTTAGAAATTATATCAATTACTCTTATTTCAGCCTCACCACCATGGAACTGTGATGCTTCACTTGATTACACCAATATGCTTTGGATTTATTCCATTAATGTCAAGGTATCAAGGCCATAACAACTCTGTGAAAACTGTTGGCTGCACATGGATACTGCGTCAAGACAGGCAAATTTGATGTAAACATGCTTATTTGTTGTCAGATGCCAGAACACAGCCTTCTGTATCCCTGTTCTCTGCTCCAGATGAAGGACAACTCAGTTCTGTGACCTTGAATGAGCAGCATGGGAATGGCACAATTTCCTCCCTGTTACTATATGGATGGGGCAGGAATGATGACTTACTATACTATCAGGGATACAGACCATTAAATCATCCTTTTCTGACTTATGGTGCTTTGATCATCCTGGCTGGTGTTTCTGGGAGTAAAACCAGGTCTCTGACTGCTTTATGTGACTCATGGAATAAGTAAAGCAAAAATGGAGTCGGCAGGTTCTCTGGTGGGCTGCTAGATACTAAGGATACCTTACTCTGTATTCTGACATAGGTCATCTGTGTATATCGCACAGTCTTGTTCGAAGGTTTTTACAGAACAAAAATCAGCCTATGTTTACTCTAGAAGAAAACTTTCAATTTCAAACCATGGTTCATTTTCTCTTCTTTATGTGAAAAAGTGTGAATTAAAGGCCTCACAAGTAGGTGGAAATTGCATGTCACAAGCAGAGGACAAAATCTCAAGATGATGTTACTTTTTTTCAGCAGTGACTTTGTAGATATGGTATTTCACATAAATGTCTTGTTAGAACTTAAGGTAGTCAAAGGACTTTGGAATCAAAACTGTTTTCAGTATTACTTTGATGTCTTTCTTGCCAGTGAGCAGCTGACTGGAGAACAGAAAAGATAGATCCCAAGAGTGGGATGTACAGAAACAATAAATGAGAAGGGGAAGTAAACTGGATATGTGAAATGTTCATCTCCCAGTTTTGCACACCAAAAACCTACATGTCATTGACTTTAAGCTTATCTCAGTTAAAGGAAATATGTCTATCTGTTCGCAGAGCAGCTGTTTCTTACAATCTTTCCTTAGTGAGCTTAATTTTTTTTTTTTTTTTTACCACGAAAATCTGGGAAGCAGATACCTTGACTGAGGTCAATGTTCCCTTGGAGGTGATGGAAATATGCCAGTTTATACCAGCTGAAATCCGTCCCCTGCTTATACTGATAATGGGTAGGACATGGATTAGATAATATCGTGTTACTGAGAGCTAGAATGAGTGTCTGGGAATTGAGCTGTCTATTGATCATTGGACTAACATATGGAAGCTAGTTAATGTTCCTTTAGGAAGCAAGTGCCCTGTTTCATATCTCTGCTACAGAATATGCTGATCTAATATCATGCTTTTAACCCTCCTCTATTTTATTTATTATATTATATTAACAAGTTTATACAACATATGAAAGTACATCTTTGCAAAGCATGATCGATATATTTGCTCAGCATGAGTGTCCATGGAGTCACCATTGCAGTGGATTTCATTACGCTTGTCTGTTTTGAATGTTTAAACTAATCTGTTGGCTCAAATAATACTAGTGCCTTTCAAAATTCTGACCTCATGATGTCAGATGAACCCATGGGTCCAAACTTACAACAAGGCTCAGGGTAAACTCCTGACACTGGGCCTTGAATGGCAATCTGCCAAGAAACTACAGCATGCTGTCCCCTTTCCAAGATGACTAAAGAGCAGTCAGTATTCAATGGCAGAAATCCTGCCAGGGTGCTCTGATTTGATACCAATTTGTTTCATTGATAGCTGGAATATCTCTTGGTTATCTCCTAGGTTAAATGAAGGCTTCCTGTACTGGCAGAAGATCTAGAGGAGGTTGCAGAAATGCTGCCTGCCATCTCTCCTGGGTCCAGATCTCCTCTGATGATATGAAGATCCAGACAGCTTCCAACTGAAACACAGTAAGAAATGCATGTGAAAGGAAATAGGTTTGAAACTTTAATCCCTATCCTCAATGATAATAGTAACTCAAACTCTTTACACATCTACATTATACCTTCTTTGAGAAAGAATGGTACAACATTTTTATACAGGAGGTCTATTAATGAAAGTTCTTAACAAAGGTGTCTATTGCAACATGATTTTTCTCCCCTTTCTTTTCTTTTTCTTTAATCACCCTTCATTTTATCAAAGAAAGTTCTGTCTAGTACTGAGTACCTCTGAGTACCTTAAGCAATGCACATCACAAGGTCTTGTTAGTAGTAACATTTTCTTCCTTTTCAGAAGATCTGAGAGTTATGTTTCAACTAGCATCATTTAACAAATGGCTCCTATCAATAGAGTAGCCACACCCTTCATGCTTATCTTGTATGGATGTCTGATCACATAATAAGTAGACTTAGAATCGTAAAATGGATTAAAAACATGTTTTCTCCTCCCACCCCACCCAAAATAAAAGGGGAAAAGAACTCTGAATAATTTTCTGCTGTTTTAGTCTTTACCCTGGCTCGCTTGGAAGAGCTGATGAGCAAAGATAAGGTTGCAAAAGTAGGGACAGAGCTATATGTTCAGGAAAAAGGCTGAGGTGGGAGACAAAGCTGTTTCTTCATTGCTAGGTAGCAATTATATTGGCATAACTATAATGTGAAGTCTTATTTTCATTTCTGGGAGTTGGTTTTTTTGTTTGTTTTTTTTTTTTTTTGAGTAACTCCTCATCTTTGCAAAATATCCCTCCTACAGATTTGCATTCTGAGCCCATGTTTTCTCCATGTTTTGCGTAGAACTTCTGATCAAGTTTCATAGTCTTCCCAGATTTCAGCAGTATCAATAAATTTATCCACGTCCTGTGTTTTATGTACTTGTGTGTATGTGTATTTACAAATTACATGGAGTGTTCTGATGTCCTGCCTTACATCTGAAGCTGACATATATAATTGTCTAAGAAATTGGTCTCTTTAGAGCTGCTTTACATGGTATGGTGCCATGAAACCTCCCATCTCTCTTGCCTTCCAGTATTTAACTACATTGAGTAGTATTTTGCTGTTCGTGTTTTTCTTTGTACTTCACTCACTGACCACATCTTTGTAACTTTTTTCACCTGCCCACTTATTGGCATTTTAACTCACTTGATGAATGGACTGCCATTTCTACAAATGCAATAACTACAGTTTGTTTGGTAACAGAAAGGCCTGAACACCCCAGCTTTGATCCTTACATATTGTTAGCAACCCTCTTGGGCACAGGAGACATTAAAGCAGGCTTACTGAAAGAATTTTTAAGATATCTAGTGTTTCGTATAAAATTCTGCAGATAATTTCTGAATTGGAAATGTTAGTCTGCAGTGAGGGTCTTACTCCAAGCATTCAGTGTTTGAAGTATTGTTTAGAGCCAACACATAATATCCATGATTCAATAAAAATGCACCTTTCAATAGTATTTTAAGAGATTTGCATATCAAAACTTCACATTTTGTGAATGCTCAGCAACACTGGTTTAATTTTCTGTTCTATATCTATTAATTCTGGAGTTATAGTTTCCCAGAATATAAGTAGATATTCAATTCTTTGTCCACATACATAGTTGTGACCAGGAGAGTTAATACTAAAGCAAAAATCCATTCAAAGCATGTGTAAACTTTATTTAACCATCTAGTTAAAATATTTTTATTGCTGTCTTACACCCATAGGCCAAACCGATATGATCAGAATATTAACATGATAGTCTAATATAATATGCACAAACACGATAAAAAATGAACTTGGTTTAAAACTTTCATAAACATATATGGATTTTTTTTCATCTTTTTTGTATTTCTTCTTACCCACAAAATCCTGACTGAATTATTAAGATCTAGTGTTTGGAAATGTAACAGCGGAATTTTCTTTCTGAAAGGCTGTTTTGAAAGTTTTCTTGCAAGAGTGAAGTCAGTAGATTTGAGATTCTGAACATCTTTTGTATAAAAATATATCACATTTAACTGATATGTCCTTGTTATCAATTACTGACAGTTTCATGGAAATCCTTTTACATTTTAGTTGTGGAGCTTTGAATTCAAAGGAAAAACAACACTTTTAGTGAATAATTTTGTGAATTCCTTTTTATCAACTCCTGTGGAGCAGGTTATTATAGCATTATTTCTAGTAGTCTCAGTAGATGACTGCATGTGTACTTAAGGTTTGTCTGACATTGTATTCATTGCTAGAAAATGGAGCCACATGTAAAAAGGTACAACTTCTTAAAGAGCTGACTGCATATTGCATTATGACGTGTACTTTCTATAAATCAAAATTTGTGCAAACAACTGTCTTGACAGAGATAAATCTGTTAATGCAAACTTGTTGGACTATAATTTTCCTGCAATAGTTCTGCATAAATAAGTGTCTGAATTAGGTAGGAAACATCTCACTCTACTTGTCTCTGATGGATGCACAGGAAACATGCATACCTAATTTAAAGCAGATATAGCTTTTCAGATAGCAAAAGTTAGATAAGGAGAAATTTGCACTTAGTCTGTGTAAGTTTGGGGACAAAACCACAGCTGAGAGATTCTGATTTCACATGTCCATGCTTGAGCCAAACTCAGGTCATGATTTTGCAATGACTTTCTTTCAGTTGAGACCCATCAAGGTCTTCCTGTACATTTCTATCTAAAGGGTTAGGAGTCCGGAAGAACCACTTCTGTTCATAGGTAGGCTAGTTTAGTAAAATAATGAAGCATATTTATATCTTCCAATAAATTTCTTGATCTTTGATATATTAAGGTTCAAATCAGAAATCAACACTCATCTTCAGAAAAAGACTAGACTAGACTAGAATATTTTTGGTTGGAAGGGACCTACAATGATCATCTAGGTCAACTGCAGGTCTTCGAGGCCATATTACATATCCTGTGGCTTTTTTTTTTTTATTAAGTAAGGTTTTTTGTTTAGCATTACTGCTTTATTAATTTTAATTATTATTTTTTCTATTAATTTTAGTTAATAAGTATTTTAATTTCTTAGTAAAAAACACACCCATATAAATCCATCAGTTTTCACAGTATACTGTAATGAAATTTTGTGATTTTGTTTGTGATGTATAGACACAAGACACTGAGTGCTATGAATACATTTTGCATTCCAGCACCATGGTTTTTTTTGCTGACAAATTGGTGGAGGATGAGGGCAGCATGAAGGTACAATAAATGAGTTTTGGAAAGCAACATTGGTACTGAACTAGCAGTAATGTACCATGCAGCTGCTCACTCACCTTCCCTTCCTTCCCCAGTGGAGGAGAAGAGTTGGAGGAAAAGACAAGGAAGCTTGTAAAGTTGAGATAAGAACTATTTAATAGTTGAATATAAAGAAAAATTATAATGATACTACTAATACTATCTATACTACTAATATTAAGTAATTAAAATAATAGAAAACATACGATGCAATTCCTCACCACCCACCCACCGACACACAGCCAGGTCCTGATTAGCTAGAATCAGAGCCTGAGAGCCCACAGAGGCAGATCCTGAGAGCGGTAACCAGACTGGGGAAAAGCCAGCCAACCCCCCAACCCACTAACCAAGGAACCTGCTCCACCCCTAACGACCATGCCAACCCGCTAATAAAGGAGCTAATGACGATGCAATTCCTCACCACCCACCCACCGACACACAGCCAGGTCCTGATTAGCTAGAATCAGAGCCTGAGAGCCCACAGAGGCAGATCCTGAGAGCGGTAACCAGACTGGGGAAAAGCCAGCCAACCCCCCAACCCACTAACCAAGGAACCTGCTCCACCCCTAACGACCATGCCAACCCGCTAATAAAGGAGCTAATGACAGAGCTAAAAAACTAGCAAAAGCCTTAACGACAACCCCCAGGCCGCTTCCCTCCTAAGTACTGTGCATGTGTACTGGGCATGAGGTACCATGGAATGAAATAGCCCTTCAGCCAGCCTAGGCCAGCCGACAGCACAATGGAGAAAAGTAGCTCTTTCCTGCCTGAAACCAGCACAAACACAAATATTGCTTATTTCATTATTCAAACCAGCAAATGGCACTTTCAAATTTTTCAGTCTTCTTTTAATCTGAAAAATACTAAACGATGACTGAAACATTCATTCATGATGATGTCTAGGTAATGTATTTTATATGTGTCTGAGATACTAAAACTTCTTTAGTCTTTTGTCTTTTAAATAACCAATAATTTATGCTTAAAGGACAGGGGCATTGCAGTTTTGGTTTTGGCCCTTTTTTGCCTCTTTTTTTTTTTTTTTTTTTTTAGCAAAGAGGGACTACAGATGACAGTATTTCAGAGATATCACTCACAAACAACACATTCTCATTACTACTTTTTCTTTGTTCCCTTTAGGTGGATAGGCCACAGGAAAGCAGACATGCAATTGTCTTAAAACAAATGGCAAACAGCTCTGCTAATCAGCCAACAGGGGGTGGACAGTTTCCGATTTCAGTATGAACCACATTTTGATTACAGCATATCTCTATGTAGCCTCTGACGTATTGCAGACAACTGCTTTTTTAGGAAAACACGTTTTTCAGTCCTTTTCAAAAACTCTGGGAGTGGGTAAAATGGTTGTGTCATCTTGAAGTGTTTTTGTTTCGCCTCTGACAAAGGATGCTACATTTAAAACTACCTATCAGGAGGCTGAGAAGAAGGACACCTTCTGATCTGCCAACCTAGGAAGCGTATTTTGAATTGAAAAGGAATGTGTCATCTTACTAAAAGAGATTAACATTAAGCCAACAGTGTAAACAGCTTGGGTGGAAAAAAGGAAGCTGATTAGCAATTCAAGCTTTATCTTTACTGAAAAGCGACTGATGCCCAGAGAGTTCTGGCATTCTTCACCTTTTGTTGACCATCTGTATCTATGAGCTCCCCAACAGAGATGCAGCTCACTTGGGGACAGAAGAGCAGAAGGGCATAGCCTCCTCTACAAGAGACAGAAACCAAAAGCCACGCTAAACACCATCAATTAAAATTCATTAGTCCTGTAGGAGCTGCCCATTAGAGTGTTGAGTGTGCACAGATGCCGCTATTACAAGCATGACACCAGTAATTAGGCACCAAAAGTAGGAGGACTTCACAGCCTATTTAGCAAAGATATGATCTCTCTGTTCTTGCATAAACTTTGCCATAACTTTAATTGCAGTAGATTTCACCTACATTGGTCAAAAGAAATATTGCCTTTCTTCTTATAACTGCTAGGACTGTTGCTTTCTAATTAGGTTTAAGACACATAACAAAACAGATGAGGTTACTTCATGGAAAAAAAATGCTGTGCTATTAGAAGTGCATTAGTTATGATAGATGTCTATACTTAGTCAAGAAAAATTAAAGCCCAATTTATTCTTATACATTTTCATGTTGGCTGTCACTCCTGACTGATGACTTGTCTTCTGAATGCATCTGTAATGCATTAAAATAAATAAAAAAGAGATAGCTATCTGTATGCAACTTGGTGGCACATGGTTTTCAATCCCATTTAAAGCTTGGTTTTCCTGGATCCTCAGAAATACAGAAAACGATTGGTTTGATTTTATTTTTTCTCTTTTTTTTTACACTAAGGATGGGGATAGCATAGAGTTTGTCTGGACAAAGAGCAAATTACTATCTTATTCTATCATCTAATTAAAAATAATTCTTTGTTCTTCAGTTATTCTTTTTACTTCTTACTTAAGTTGTATCTATTCGACATGCCCATTTCTCAGAGCTGGTATAGGAAAAGGAAGAAGTATGTCAAATTTTGAGAAAGCCACACTTAATTTGTCCTCCCTTCCCCTTTCCCTTCCTAAATTTTTAGAGCTTAGAATTCAATTTTGATATCTTATCTCATTTACTGAAGCCTTAAAATTTTAACTCTGGAAAAAGCAAACAAACAAACAAACAAAAAACCCCACCAAACACCAAAAAGCACAAAAACAAAAAGCCACAAATACCAACTTAATCCTAGATGGTATGAGAAATGGTGAACAATAGGCTCGATGCTGATCCCAGCTGCACCCATTCTTTTGTTTATCCACTCGAGACAAGGTAGAAAAAATCCACAAGCTGGACATGCAAGTTGCACTCTCTGCCTCCACCTTCTGCCTCCCAAGTGCTGGAGAATAAAAGATAAATAGGTCACATCACAGCATTTTTATTGTGGTACAGAGAAAGGAAAATAATCTCTCCTAAATCAGGAAACATGCCAGCTCTTTTCCCTTAAACTGTCTAACGCTGCCAGATTAGCTTTGGAGGTTTGTACTTTAGGTTTATGGAGAAACAGAATTAATGTGCCATTCATAAAATTTCTAGTGTATAGGCATTGGAATAACCATCTCGAGGACAAATATTATCCCATGGGAAATATAATCACAATAAAAAAGAAAGACAACCAATGGAAAAGACAGAAAATAGTTCTAGGTGTAACAATAACATGACAAACAGCAGCTATATGTAGAATAGAAATAAAGTGTAGAACATAGTAGGAGTCCAGTAATACTTCAGGATTATTTAAACAGGTTAACTTCACCAAACCAAGAAATAGCTTTGTGAATATGAGTCTTTCAGGTACTTTTTTTAACTTCATATTTAGAAAAGTAACTGACATTTTTGCTGTGATGGGCAGATGTCCTTACTAGAGCAAAGACAGCAGCAGCCAGACAGTGTTTTGCCTCTGCTAGTGCTCCTGCTGTTATCTCCATGGTGGCAGCATGAAGAGCAAATGTTTAAGGGGAAGGGACACCATACAAAGACGGTAAATCTTTAAGTATTTCTTGCAAGCACTGCTGTTGTGACACAAAGGTGTCATCATTTCCTGACAACGTATATACATATCTTCTTACCTTTGGTTACTTGTGATAGATATTTTGATCTATGCCTGACAGTGAGGTATTCTCTGCTTATATTTTTTCTCCTTCAGATATTTACAATGAGAAAGGAAGTCTTGATGAGCTTCCCACAAAACTTAAATACTTTTGCTCAAAATTGAACTTTAACTGAAGCGCAAATGTTCAATACCAAACCCAGCTAAATATATAGTAGATAAAGTAGTTTGCATTCCTTAGTAATGAAAAATATACCAATTTGTCACACACTATGTTCTTCCAGTTTGCTTTCCTTTTTTTTAATAAAAGTAAAATCATGGTATATTTCACAGAGGTATAAAGAACTATTGAAGTTCATTTTAAGCTGTGGTCATGCATAAAAAATGAAAATAAGGTTACATACTTGTTTAAGTTAAGACGAGACAAATAGAATTGTAAATAATTGAAAAGATAAAGTATTACTTAAACAAGTTATGACTGACCATAGGTAGCTTGTGGTCAAGATAAATATTTTTAAGGTCAGTGAAAGAAACTTACAGTAATTAGAAGTGCATAGAATAAAAATTCCTGATTCAGTCGTAAGTCAAATAATTCACCTTACCTAAATTATAACAAAATAGTTGCCTTTATAGAAAGCAAAATACATTTTTCATGCACTTCATGAAAATAATAACTGGAAAATTAGATTTAAATAACAAGATTATGGTCTTTTCTGTCACATAAAATATGTCAAAACTGTAGTCTAGCTCTATTAGAGTAAATATACGTTAAAACCGAATTTTAAAAAGAGCAGTCTTAAACCAATTGTACAATTACGAATCCTTTTTAGAACCAAGCAACTCTTCTATTGTCTTCAGCATATATATGACTCAGTGTTTTACATTTAATTAACTGTATCTTACAATAACGATAATGATGTCATTTATCTGCCTTTAAATCTGGCATGTACAACCTGTATATAGCCTGTAAAACAATGGTTAGGTCTGCACTCATGGTCTCTCAGTTGTTCAGATGAAGAAACTAATGTGGGTATAGTGGAATTTCCTTCAAGTCTGTGTAGCCAGCTTCTGTCCTCACTGAAACTAAGCTGCAAGGGGAGCTGCAGTGCACCTTGGCCTTGTCACATCCAGCTGCACAGGTCGGATGCATCTAGACAGTTCGGGCAGAGATGAGACCTGAAAAGGATTTCCTATGTGGAAAAAACCCCATATATAGTGTCTGTATTCAGTAGACAAGACACAGTAGTAAGACACTGTGTTTTAATGTTGACAACAGTACCACATGAATAATGATACAATATAGGAAAAATAGGAAATACAAGAAAAATCTAAACTAGTCAACACTGCAAAGCATGAGTCAGCTCCCAACAGAATAATTAAGATTTGCATTAATTTCAATATTTTGAACTGAGTTTCACTGAGGTGAAATCTTAAGCATTTGTATGCATATGGTCATTATGCAGAAAAGGTTTTATCAGGGTTTCTAGAGGAACTCATCAGCTAGCTGCCCAATATGGTGGTAACTCCCCCACACTCATTATCAGAGACTGCAGTCTGCCTACAGATAACACATCCTCCAAATGCTATCGCTGTGGAAAAACAGTTCTGGTATCATGCATACAAGAATGTAGGAATGGTCTTCACTTTCAGGGCAGAACACTAGAGAGAACACTTAATCAGATTATCACTTCCTCCAGCCAAAGATTGTTGTTTACTTTCTATCTGTGCAAAAACACAAACAAACAAAAAAAGGGTTTGAAAGCATAATGATTTCTTAGTTGCCTGCTGAAAACAAAACCACAGGAATATGCAAGACTGGGATGTTGTTATTCTTGTAGTGCAATACTACACTAGACCCCTGTCTCCCTTTTTAACCCAGTAGGTCATTCCTAATAAGAAAAAGACGTGTACTTCTTCAAGCAGTAGAAAATAGTTTAGATTTTAGCACCAGTATTGCTTTATCTTTCTGCTGCTTTGACCCTCATCAACCTGACATACTGTTGTCAAGACTTCATGACACTGTGAGAGTAGTTTGTATAATGCTGCCATGATTCCAACCACTTTTTTCCATAGCCATATGAACCACAGGCTATCCATGTAATCTGTTTTGAGTTTTGTTATCTTCAAGGATCAGGTAGGTCATTTAACCTTAAAAAAATCTTCTACTAATGTGGTAAGATGTCACATCTCATTGCAAGAAATATCCACTGCTCCATATTCAACCTGTCTGGATACAAGCAGAAATTTTGCAGGTGTTTATGCCTGCAGAAAAGCAGTATTTTCATATTAAAAATTATAGCATGCAGGAGATTCTACACAAAACCTGCTTAGAATAGTGTTTATGTACATATGTAGTTTCAGATGCAGCAAAAGGTGTAAACTTTTGGCAACCAGCTTGTGTGTTAGCAGGATGTCTCTCCTTTTTGCCTAATGAATGCAATTATCTCTGTAGTATGGTTTCAGAGTAGGAAAGAGTAAAAGAACCTGTCTTCTTCCTTCTCCTACTTCATCCAAACACTGAAGGAGGGGAAGAAAGTGCAACAGTAGGAATGCCCAGAAGACATATTCCTACCACTAACTCAAGCTAAATCACTATTTCCTTAATATATTGTGCATATATAGAGATACTTGCGATGACAGGGAGAAAAGGGTAGTAAAGTGAAGATGAGGAGGAGTTTACTGACACTTCTTACTTATCTACTATTACAAACACCAGCAATTTTTTCTACCTGCATAAGAATAAGCACATGCTCTTAAAGTTGCATATATTTGCAGAGTCAAATAATTATTAGAATATTTCAAACCACATTTATTAACAGAAGGTTTTTATAAAAGGTTACATGCTTTACTATTAAAGGAGAAAGGTCTGAACTCAACCTATTCTTCTCCTTTGCTATCTTAGAGTAGGATGCTCTCCACCAAGTACAATGCTTTTTGTTAGCTACTAAAGCATTTTCTGTTACAGATGAGTGTTTCATGTATTATGTATTCCAAAACTTTACAAATCCTGGCTTTATCCTCACTTTGCTGTCCTTTGAAAGTGGCATCCCATACACCGCTAGACAATTTCGAAAAATTCAGTGGGCCTTCTGAGAACCCCAAACACGAAGGCTTAATTCCTAAACTTTAGGGCAAAGATGTACTGAAAGACAATGTACATCTCAAGCATTAAAGTTCCTCTTAAAGGCCTGTTTTTTTCTGTTTTGAAAGTCCATATGATATGAATTTTCTATTGATCTTTAAATTGTAACTTACATTAATGGTTTTTGCTTGTCTGATTTTAATACATCTTTCTTGCAGTGGTCTGAGTTATGATAAAAAGATATTTTGATTAATTGGTGTTATGGGAGTATAGATGCTTTATGGTTGTATTCCATACATGCTGTATACTCGAATTTCAGGCCTGCAGCTTTGTGCCAAACATGGATATACTGTGAAAAGCTAAACAACAAGGAGAGAAGCCCGTGAAGAATACCGATGAAGCATCAAACAATCTAAAAGCATTAAAGGAGACTTTTTTTTTTTTAGTTACCCTGAATTTCTACAAAATCATCTTCCTTTAGGCTGAGTTTTTTTTAATTTATTGCTTTGTCACTGTTAAAAGAATTTTGTTTACTGTGTTCTTTAATGCATTCTAGATGCCCTTGTCTAATGCAAAATATTGTGTTCCTTAATAGGTTTTTGTTATGGTTGTTGTTAGGGGAAAAAAAACCTTGATAGAATTAGACAACAAACTGAGTAGATAATGTGCCATGTAGGTGACTTAGCACATACAGCATATGATTTAAATTTTGAACTTACAGTATGCTGTAAAAGAGAAACAATGTACAGAAATAATTTCTTTCTGTAATCATTGTTCACTCAAATGGAAGAAAAATTAGTAAGTAAATGTGTCATATTACTCCTTTCCTGGGATGGAGAGTCATATCAATAATTGGTTAGTCCATTTCTAAGGGATGCTGCTGCAGATTTTTTGGATTTTTTTTCCCTTGTATTATTGGTTCAGCAATTCTTTGCAAAGTTCAATGAGGTTCATTAGCTTATCTGAAGAAAATGGATCTGGTACTTTGAAGGCAGTTTCTTTCTGTGACTTTTCTAATTAAATCTCTTCCATCAGACAAAAACCTGCCCTTTTTACTTGACAAACATTTGTTCTAATTTGGCCTTCCCTGTCTTTTTTTGTACTTGTACTTCTCTCTCTCTCTCTCTGTGCATCCCAACCCCCCCTCCCCAGCAGCAGCAGCTGTTAGTCACAGGATCACACTATCTGACATTTACTCTAAATGTGCTTGCTTATTAAAATATTTCACTGTTAGACAACCTTATCAGCTGAAAAATACAATAAAGAAGTTCCAGTATATTGGGTGAGTAACCAATAAAATGTATTTCTAGCATTTCAGTGCACAACTATTAATGTATGTTTTTGTAGATATAAAATGAAATTAACCTTCCTTGGAAGGTTGTTTTGAAAGCTAAGTAATCAAGCATTGGTCAGGTGTGAAGTTCCAGTCCACAACAAGGAAGTACATTGTATATATAAAAGACTGAAGTTTTATAGGGAGAACATATTTGTCTACTCTTTTATCATCATCCTCCAAAAAAATGTCAGTTCCAAGAGCTCTGCCTCAGAGTCGATTATCCTATGGAGAGGGGGAAAAAGGTTCAAGAAAAGTTTAATTAAAGCACTTTTTCACAATGCTTAGAAAACGTTGGTAAAAGCTTTCTGTGGATAAGCAGATCACTGATTAATTCTCCAGGTATGTACTTTTTTTCCTATGTGAAATAATGTGATATGAGGTTAAGTGCTCACAGAGGAAGCAAGAGTATGGGCTTCCAATTTTCACTTTGGACTATGGGAAGATATGCTCAGACTGTGACAAGCATTGCTGTATACAGTTTATGCTGCTATTCTTTAACACTCTCCAGTGACATTAGCTTGCCAGCCATGTAGTCTGTAAGTAATAGGTTGCAATAGCAGCTAAAATTGACAAGTGCTTAGCCCAGAGCATGGATTGAATGTAATTCATAGGGTTCCTGAGTTAATTTCCAATACCTGTTTCATCAAGGCAGACTGATAGATGGCTGCCAGCATCTTCTGGCTTTATCTGTAAATCCCTGTGTCTTTAAATGCCATTATTCTGGAATTGTTGTTATTTCCACCACCCCCACCCTTCTCTCTTCGTCCCCTTTTTCATCCCCCTTTTCCATATTTTATTTCCCTCCTTCCTTTTTCTTCTGCCTCTTTTTTCTTTAGCTTTCTTTCTGTTACATTCGCTTCTCCCTATTTCCATAACTCTAAATGGAGCTTACTCTATAGGCACATCATTCATTTAGATTAGAGGCCCTTGCAGCTAAACGCAAGACCTTCAGATGTTATTGAAGTGCATTTTTCCATGTGGCCCTGTTTAAAGTGATGTTTCTTTAGGGACTGCAGGGTGAAATATGAAGTTATCTGGGAGAGTAAATCTGAGATGTTGGACAGATGGTGAAGCATCAGTGCATCCACAGAAATGCATTTCATTTTTATATAGGGGATGCTTTCAATCAGTTTCAGCCTGAGAAAACAGTTGCTCTTATTGCATCACGGGCATTTAATGTGGGATTTTTTTTTTTTTTTGACGGGTGGTGTTTGGGTTTTTTTAATAATTAAGTCAATAAAATAATAATAAATTTTAAATATATTTATGAATCATTTGGATGTGCAGGGGAAGAGGAGCACAATTCAGAAATTTGAAATTGACAGGACAAAAGCAATAAAAATATGGAAAAGAAATAAATATTGCCCAATGATGTCAGAAAATATGAACTGAGACAACATTTGTTATTTAAACTATGCAGAATAACACACATTCCCTTATATCTCATGGGTGTACTACCAATTCAAAGTGTTTTTGCAATATATCCTCCCATAATGGAGGAATTATTTTTTTTAATATTTTAGAATTTTTTTAAACAATGGCTACAAATAACATGCAAGGACACCATGTGAAGTTTCATTCTGGCTAGCCACAATTGCTTCTGTTCTGTGGACAGATAAGGTTTTGTGTTGTGTAGTAAAGGAAATATCTAATTTACGTAGCTAAATGTTTCTTCATTTTAATTCCATGTTTTATTAGCTTTTGATCAAGCTATAGATAGTTCTCGCTTGGCTGCTTACACTGTGTAGCTATAAATTAACATGAACGGATCTTGAAAACCACTTTTGAAAAAAGATGTCTGTCAAGAGTATACAGTCTGGTTTTTTCCATTGTGTTTTGGGCTAGGTGATATAAATCTGTGTTGCCAATAGAGCATAGCCATTTACTGAGTTTTGGGTTGTTTGTTGGTTAGTTTGGTTGGTTGGTTGATTGGTTGGTGGTTTTGGGGTTTGTTGTTGTTTTGGTGGTTTTGTTTGTGTTTTTTTGTTGCTTGTGTTTGGTTTTGGGTTTTTTTGAGGGTTTTTTTTTAAAGCTAATGTATGGAGGTATGCCATCAAATTTCCCTGCTGTGTTTCCCCAGCTACAGCATATAATAACTTCAGTGTATGTTATTGCAAGTCTTGGTGATCTACCAGAGTTGTCTACTCTCCTGGAGAAATCAATACTTACAGGACTCTTGATAGTCATGTCAATAAAGAAAGGGTTCTAAGAAGGATTAAAAAAGTCAGCAGAAATAGTAATGTAAAGGGCAAAACCAGCCTGAGTGTCAGCTTCTAGGGGTGGCCACTATTATTGCTGGACTGGCATCTGCTAGGAGTAGTGGCGTATTAAAAACATTTTTACTAACAATACCTATATTGATATTGGGTATGTCTTAAAATAGAAATAAACTTTGAGGCTTTTTTTATTTTGCAGTTTCCATAAGACTGACTGGTTTTTAGCTAAATCCTTCTTCATGGAACCTGTTAGGTTTTTTTCAGTGCTTCTAAGAAACAGCAGCATGTCTTATGATTAGCTTGCCACTAGCTCTTAACCTATAATTTTTCAACAAAAAAGAAGTTCTTTTCATTCATTTTTTGGGGCATTATGACCTGTTTCAAGACATTATACATCATACAAATGAAGTAAACTTAGCTTGCTAACCTATTTAGAACATCTTACTCTGAGCTTAAAGAATTTTGATTACATTTTATGATAGCTAACCCGAAGTCAAGGAATTTAGTTTCTTTCCATCAAGTGAAGAGTGATGAGAATAAAACAAAACCTGAAAGCTTTCCCACTGCTTATCTGGGTTGAATCTTCTCATTAATTTTGTACTTACTTTAAGCTCATGTGTTCAAAACAATTAAGTAAACAAATACTATTGCTATTTCAATTGTTTATAAATAATAAAAAAAGGGAACCACACCTGAATAAGTTCATATATGGGGTGCATCTGGAGGATGTTGGTTAAGAGAAAGCTCCATGTATAAGTTCTGGTCCTTTCTAGCTGTCACCAGTTTGGAAAACAGAAGTGTTTATTTGTAAGTCTTAATAGCCACATACAATTATTTCATGAAAAACATTGAACCAATGAACCCAAAGTAATTTCGGCCGCAGATGCTTAATAAATTTGCCCTTGGCTGTTCTGTTACTTGCCCCAAATAGAAAATATTCATTCAAAGTCCTTGCATGACATATGGTAAAATTCAAACACAGACAGACTAGTCTAGAATTATTTTTGTGTTAATTTAGTTCCAGGGATGCTTGCAGACCAGCACAGGGCAACAGTGGCTATCCTAAGCACTACAGAGATACAATATAGTTGAGGCACTATAAAAGTCACTGCATATCAATTCTGACTTGCAACCTGACAAACCAACCTGTGAACAGCAGGTGGTGGGTAGCTATTTCATGCCCTGGGAGGCAGGTAAAATGACGGAACTTAATATTTGAAGGATGGCTGTTCTTATAGTTTGATTTCACTGGATGTAACCTGACATCAAATGGTGGAAAAAGTAGAATGTCAGGAAACAACAGTTTTATAAAATGTTTTATATAAGCTATTTACAAGGTCACCTTAAGTTACACTACATGTCTACTGAGATTTCCTGCTTTGTCAAGATATCATTAAAATTTCCTGTAGCTTACGAAATATTTCAGCAATACAATCCTTCCAAGTAGTTTATATGTCAGAGATTATTGTTTTTAATAAAACCATGTGGATAAAATTCAAGGCATTGTTTTATTAGCTTATGAGATATTTAATTGATAATCAGTCTTTGTCAAGATAAACAGTTTGGTCTAACATAACAGTGTAACAGAATCAGTTGTAAAGAGTTAAAATTAATATTATTTGTAAACTAAGCTGTCGCTATTACTTCTATTAGAATAAATTCTACTTTTGTTAAATAGTTTCCCAGGTTTCCTCGAATAATCTGTGGAAAGACCACGTCACTTAAAGATCTTTGCACCATTATTATACCAGTTAGATTGTTGCACCCTGTGCAATGCCTGTTAAATTACATGTTGATACGAAGCAGTATTTGAGTGAAGTAATATATGCCTAGCACTTAACCTGGCTTTGCTGTAAAAGCCAATGAAAATGTTTCTATAAGTATATTAACAAGAAAAGGAGGGCTAAGGAGAATCTCTGTCCTTTACTGGATGTGGGGGGAAACATAGTGGCTAAGGATGAAGAAAAGTCTGAATTACTTAATACCTTCTTTGCCTCAGCACTCTTGAGCAGGAGCCAGAACAGTGGTGTGCTATGAACACCTTTCTAGCTACTAATATAAAGCACAGGACTATGAGGGCCGTGGGGGAAAATTAACTCCATCTCAGCCAAATTCAATACAGTTGGTTAGGACAGGAGGCCTGCTTTTTCTGGAGGACCTGACAAGTTACAGGTGGAAATGAGCATGGTAAGTGATAGCAGAAGCAGCTGGATGGGAATAGATCTAAATTTGACAAGGACTGATGAGGTTACAATTAAGGTTTGGATTCTGGCCTCTGAGGACCAATGTATCAATGTTAAGTATGGGAGGGATACAGGGGTTTGGCTTTGTCCCTGTTGTCTATGTAATATGTAGAGGGACCTCAATGGGAAATTTTCTGGTATACATGTTTGAATGAATCTGTGTATTTGAGCAAGCAAGTACTTAATGCAAAGGACATTTAAACGAAAGTTTTCATACAAAGAAAGAACAGTGCATGTTATTAATTTTCAAGATAACACTAACGAGACAAGACTACTTAGCTGTCATATGTTTCATAACAGAAAAAAATTATCATTACCTTGCAAACAATTTTGTAACTGTCTCCTACACACCACTTTTTGCACCCATTTGCACCATCTGAGCGGCCATGCACCCATTTCCAAGACCTTGGGAATAACCAAAATAATCCTCACTCAGTGGTTCTGCATGGGTGTATTTCCAAAGCAAATAATGAAATTCCCTTGCTCAGAAGAATGGATTTGAGTCAGTCAATGGAACATGACTTCGGGGCTAAATAACAACGCTTTTCCTTCTTTTATTTAGTACATATTAGACATAAGCTAAAGTCTTGTTTGGCCAAGGTGAGGCTTCCTTGCTCTGAATGGGGTGAAGTGAGGCCTTTTGTCAGATTTTTGAAAGGGTTGCATTTACCGTGTTTCTGTTGGGGAACATTTGGTTAAGATTGAATGTTGGGCTGGCAGGGATCATGTGGGTCAGGTGTAGGTTTGGGTTGGGATCCATGTCAGCATGCCTAATAGTGAGTAGCTCAAATCAACGACTGCATTTACTGTCCACAGTCTTCCAGTCAGTTTTCTCTCCTAGCCTATTCTACTGTACACCCATGCAACCTAACAAAATTTTATGTTGTGGAGGTCCCATCCCTTTCTATTATCTTTCTGTGTAACATCAAAGGTAGTGTAGCTTCAAAAGAGGAAAGTAGTATTTCAGGTTATTTTCTGCTCTGCTGTCTGAAGACAATGTTAAGGAGGGGAATTCTTCTAACTGAAGTATCTGTTTTTGAAAAGTTTCTAAGGACTGTTGATGAATAGCTCAATGTTTATGGAAAGGAATTCACATTCTAACAGGAGTATCAGTATTTGAAAAATAAAAAGTCTTTGTACCTTCCTATAGCTGACAAAGAGATTGTGATGAAGATTTATGCATACAATTTTTTTAAAAAATCACTAATACACAATGTCATAGGAAATGTGAATATATAAAAACACAAGAAATTCTGATTGCCACAGATGCATTTCAACAGACAGCCCCACAGCCTGGTCCAAAATATTTCCTCAGATATACCAATGTAGTTTTTCTGAGCTGAATAATTGCCCCACTACAAAATAATGGAATTTTTAACTAAAGAGTCATTGTAGAAAACACAGTAATATTCTTCATCTGTATGGTGTTTACATCCAAGATGTTGCTCTGTGCAAGTATTTTCTTGACTCAACAATGTTAGGCATTTATTAAGGAGGACTATGTCATTTTCCCATGCAATGGAATTTTTACTGTTGATAATGGAAAGACAACACAATTCAATACAAATTAATATGGACATGCAGTCATTACTACTTCTCCACTATTTCTCCACTCCATTAAAACCAATTTTTTTGATTGCTTACAGAATACTTTTTCTTTCTTATTTCATCTTCTTTTCCATTGTTGTGAGACTCAGTTCTTCCTACTAGTCTAAGTTTAAATTTTATATAAATGCTTGCATAGTTCATGTTAACTGCAGTTTTCCAGTTGTCTTTTCTATGGAAAACCAGACATCATTGCAGTGTAAGTGGAATGGCTGTCCTGATCATATACAGCTGTAGATACCCCAAAACCAATTGGGGACTTCATGAAGTTTAAGTCTTGTGAAGCAGGATTGACTCGAAAGAGCTCTGACCAGGGGTCCTAGAGGACATACATCAGACCCGTAAAGACTTGCGTTGTTATGAAAGATAGTGAGCACCTTGAAACTACATCCAAACTGCTTTTTTTTTTTTTTTTTTGGTGAGATTCTGTCTCCCATTGTTTTTAATGACAACTTAGACTATTCCTTCAGAATCAGAGAGATGATTTTCGGTTCTTGTTCAATAGCATTTAAGAACTCTGAAAATCAGATCATATGTATATGCCTGTTCATTTCAAAGCAGCTGTATAGAAATGTTGGTAAGGTTTATTTTGCCTAAAAAGAGTGACTTGAAAATTTAAAAAACATTAGAAGCTAACTATCTGAAACAGATAAACAGAGAAAGATACCATCAGAAGGCGATTGATCCAGTCTTAGACAGCTGACTTAGTCTAGAATGAATTGCCTGTAGGAAGTGTCTTTCTCTGTCCATTTACTTCACAGGAAATATAGATGACTAATTTAATCTCCAAAAGTCACTTTTCTACAAGCTTGACTCAAGTTCAATAAGATGAACCTTTCCCTCATTTCTATTACAGGAATTGCACAGCAAACCAATTAAATATGTAACAGGTCTGCAACATGCAACTTTCAGCCATAGATTGGTGCTAACCAAACTCCTACACCTAAATACTCTAAATGTTTGAAAAACTTCAGGAAAGATATAAAGCTTTCTAGTAGAAGTTGATGTCTTTAAGCTGATAGTAAAGACTTTTCTCTCGCTTGTGATTCTTGTATTTTATTACTTTCACTCCACAGTCATGTAAGCTTCCCCCAGTAAAACTAAATCAGGAACAAGCTCGTTATGTGACCAGTCTTTTTGGATACATTCGAATTATTTCATTAGATTTTTTATGCTGGATCTCAACAGGACACTTCCTCAGAAACCCAACTGTTTGTCTGAAAATTAACTTGCCTTTTTCAAACATCTATCTTTATCAAGATAAAAATGTCCCACTTTCTGTCCCACATGTCACATCTCCTTATGGAGCTTCTAAGTAAGTAGTGTCAGTCTTCCTTTGTTGTTGCTTTCAAAATTTTAACAAAATGTTCTTGCAGTAGTTGTAAGAGAAAACCTTAAAAGTAACCTCCCTTCACAAACATGTTCTTCCTGCTTCTCAGAACATTCTGAAAATATGAATGTCTGCCTCCCATTTTTAATGTCTAATTCCCCTTTAAACTTAAATCTAGAGAGTGCTTACATGTATATGTTATAGAGCATCAAAGCCCTGTTCTGGGTGTTTCTCACATTCGGATATTAGATTACACAGATTAAAGCCAGTGCTCTAAACCTCTTCATTTTTTTTACTTCTCCCTAACCTCTTTCAACAAGCTGAAGAGTCACATTCATCTGTTCTATCATCCGCTCAGGTGGACTGCTCCCTCCCCTGGAGGGAGGCCCAAAAGGACAAAAATCTGGTATATGGTGTGATTTTGCTCAATTAGAAACACCTTACTCTTGAGCACTAGGAGGTCCGTAGGTGTATGGTGGTGAATTGAACTAAATGCAGTCCTTTGAATGCGAATGACTCAAACTTCAATAGCTATAATAAGTGGTAATAAAATTATTTGTGTAGTTAGTGTTTTATTCAAATAGATCCCGTGCTCATGTTCATGCTTCTTTTACTACAAGCAAACTCTTTGTCTTGCCTTCTCCAAATGTTAAAATTACAGGTTTCCTCCCTCCCAGGTTTGCTCTTTTTTTTTTTTTCCTAAAAAGTATGAAGGTATTGAATATTATCAGAAAGCGTAAGAGCCCCCTAATGTTCTCTGCCATATTAAGTGTAGTAAAAAGAGAAGTCCTGTCCTAGAGACCTCACAGCCCAAGCTCCAGACAAGGGATGAGAATCACTACAAGTCTTTGTGGAAATGCTGATATATAATATCTGCAGTTTGAGAATTTATAGAATTTTTTTTCATTAAAAAGAAAACACTGTTAAAAGGAATTTAGGAACCTATCTTCTTAAACTAAGGTAAGTGCACTGTTACAGGCTTCATCACATTTCGTATGTTTAATTTTATATGTATAAAGCTTTGACATTGACATCTCATGGTCACACTACAGTCACTGAGATAATAATTTATGGCATAATTCTCCTTATATATTTTGATATCTAAATTATTGTCTTTGACTTTCAAGAGCTGCTAAGCTGACTAATTTGGAGATACACATCTGAAAATATCTGAGTCAAATATTATTTCAAATACCTGCATAAGGTGGTACGCATCCTAGTTTTCCAGATTTTCCTAAATCTGTTGATTATTAGAAGTTTTTTTTTAAATAAAAAAATATTAACGTGGAATTGTCTCTTTAATTTTTACATTTTCATTTAATTGATTATTAAAATATGATCTGTCCAATCACTTCCATGCTGTTTCTTGTAGCTCAGCAGTTTTAATTTACAGAAAACACAGGGACAGCAGATTCACCCATGTCTGAGAAACCTGATGAAAAAGATCACATGTATAAATGATTTAGGCCAACCACAGAAGTGAGCTGGCTGACTGAAGAAGTTATCATCTTTGGCTGTGTCATATCTTTTAAAATGCAATAACTGTGTGGACACTCCTAATCTACACAGTGTGAAGTATAATAAGCAGAATGGAGGTGGCTGGATCAGGGATTTTTAAGTTGTTCATGCCCAGTTCTTTTTGTTTAAGGTCCATTATTCTGCAATTTCAAACTAATTCTGCTGCTTCCTTCTCTGTCCTGTTCTGAAGTCTGGTGTAAAGGATCTTTCAACAATGTATAACCATGAGGTAAAAATAAAATGGACATGCAGTGCATATATCTGAAAAGTCAAAAACTGGTAAGATCAAGCAGTAAAAGGAACCCAGTATGCTGCCTTTCTGTGTATCCCTGTCTTTGAAGCTTTGTTTTCTTCGAATGTTTGTATTCTATTTAGCCATTTTAGCTGTGTTTTGACAAGTTTTCTGTAAATTCTTTACTTTTTTATAAGAGAACTTACCCTCCTGTGGTACTTATCGCATCTATTTCTAACCATATTTTAATATATTTTGATGGATCCAAAATGATCAGACTCAACCTATTCACTTTGCTGTTGTTGGTGCTTTTTTATTCCTATTTATTATTCAATCTAATGTAAATGTGTATGTACATAAAATGGTGAAGAGATGTTTTAGTTTTCTTAGGAAATGTTGCCCCCTCCATTGTTATTTGGTAGAAAGAGGGGTTATCAAATCCTTATGGGCTGTGCAATATTAAAGAACTTTATAATTCCCAGTGGAAATTTTAAGGTGCATAACCTACCAGGGCTCCAACCCCTATTTATGCCAGACATATATTCATTTGAAAAATACTTTAAAAGCATAAACCCCTGTACATAAATTAATTAGGGAATACAAAATTCACGTGATGTTATGTAATTATTTTCTAATTTTTAACAAATTAATTCAGCAGTCTTCTGAGTGCTTCCAAATTCTAATAAACAACATTCATGTTTCTGCCTTCTTGAAATTTATACACTACTATATTTAATTACTAAAATCTCAAGAAATATCAGCTATGATCAGATTTCCACTCATAAAACTGCTAAATATGTTTCAGATGTTACATCTTGCTCAAATGTTTACAGTTATATGCTACATAACAAAGGTTATTTCTTTGAATGTAAACACACTACTACAGTATATTGAAAGAGGTTTTATTAGCATTTAAATCAGTTATGGAGTTACAAATACTTAGTCATATTATAAAACAGTGTATATGTTGATTTTGCCTGACATGATTTGGGCCAGAACCATCTGACTCCGGCAGTCTGTTACAGTTACGTGTTTCTAGGAAAAGATTTAATTACTTCCAGTGAAAATAGGATTTTGTCATTAATTTGATGGAGCATGGATACCCTGTTGAACTGGAATAATATTTTCTTTTCTTTACTTAGAAAACTTGATCATTTTTCCAATTTCTGTTTAATGTCAATACACAAATGATCTTGACAGCAGGATTCAGATTGCAAGTTTTCCATGACCGAGCTAAATGACCAAACTATTGAGCTATAGCTTAATGTTCAGTCTAAAAATCCCCTGTTTGGTTATGAGAGTAGAAGGTAATAAGCTGCTTCATCAAGGTTGAAGCTACATACTTGATTTCATTTCAACAATATCCATTAACATCATTGTAGAGAAGCCATTGAAATATGTCCTGGTTAAGCAGACTGAGGTCAATTGAAAACTAGCTGAATGGCTGGGCCCAAAGAATGGGTGGTGATGGGTGGAACAAAGTCTAATTGGAGGCCAGTAACTACAGGTGTACCACAGGGGTCAATACTGGGTCCAACCTTGTTCAACATCTTCATTAATCATCTGGATGATGGTGCAGAGTGTACCCTTCAGCAATTTTGCTGATGACACAGAACTGGGAGGAGTGGCTGATACACCAGCGTGTCATCCTGTCATCCAGAGAGACCTTAATGTGCTGGAGAAATGGAACAACAGGAATCTCGTATAGTTCAACAAGGTGCAAAGTGTTGCACCTGGGAGGAATAAACCCATGCATGAATACATGCTGGGATCCCTTGTTTAGAGGAGTAATACCATACAAAAGATTTGAAAATCATAGAATCATAGAATGGTTTGGGTTGGAAGAGACCTTAAAGATCATCTAGTTCCAACCCCCCTGCCATGGGCAAAAAACCCTTCCACTAGACCAGGTGTCTCAAACCCTCATCCAGCCTGGCCTTGAACACTTCCAGGGATGGGGCATCCACAGCTTCTCTGGGCAACCTGTGCCAGTGCTTCACCACCCTCTCCGTGAAGAATTATTTTTCTGATATCTTATCTAAATCTACCCTCTTTCAATTTAAACCCATTATCCCTTGTCCTGTCACTACAGGCCCTTGCAAATGTGTTCCCCCACCAGCTCCCTTGTAGGCCCCCTTCAGGTACTGGAAGATGCTATAAGGTCTCCCCGGAGCCTTCTCTTCTCCAGGCTGAACAAGCCCAGTTCTCTCAGCCTGTCCCCATAGGAGAGGTGCTCCAGCCCTCTGAGCATCTTTGTGGCCTCCTTTGGACTTGCTCCAACCTGTCTGTATCCTTCTTATGTTGAGGGCTCCACAGCTGGACGTAGTACTCCAGGTGGGGTCTCACAAAAGCAGAGTAGAGGGGGAGAATCCCCTCCCTCGACCTGCTGGCCATACTTCTGATACAGCCCAGGATACGGTTGGCTTTCTGGGCTGCCAGCGCACACTGCCGGCTCATGTTCAGCTTCTCATCCAGCAGTACCCCCAAGTCCTTCTCCTCAGGGCTGCTCTCTATCCACTCTCCACCCAGCCTGTACTTGTGCTTAGGATTGCCCCAACCCAGGTGCAGGACCTTGCACTTGGCCTTGTTGAACTCCATGAGGTTGGCAGTGGCCCACCCCTCCAGCCTGTCAAGGTCCCTCTGGATGGCATCCCTTCCCTCCAGCGTGTTGAATGAACCACACAGCTTGGTGTCATCAGCAAACTCGCTGAGGGTTCACTCGATCCCATCATCCATGTCACTGATGAAGATGTTAAACAGTACCAGTCCCAATACTGACCCCTGAGGAACACTGGGGTTTGCTCTAAGATCTTGCCAGGTGCAGAGGTGAGAATGACTGGTCTGTAGTTCCCTGGATGTCTCCATGTCGTTAAGAATCAGGGATATGAAAGACTGTTATGTTGTTACCATAAATGTTTTGAGAATAAGGAAAAACAACTTTTTTTTTAGGTCATGACCAGTTGCTTAACTTCTGTTATGGGTTTCAAGGTTGGATGGACTCATGAAGTATTTGGGTAAATTTTAAAGGATAACAGAAAGGGACTGAAATCACAGGTTAGAGGTTTGATATAAGAAAATGAACTAATTTTAATTTACTAAGAAAAGAAAGTGTCCAACAAAGCCTTTCAAAAACCTGACTACAGAATAGATTCACATGTAAGAGTAACTACAACTCAGTCACTAAACATCAGTAATCATCACTGCATGCTTACAATTGAAACCGAATTTAAACTTAATGCTTAAAGTCTCTGTTACGACTTTAGTAACTGTTATTTTAAAGAAAATGAAGACTTGAAGAACTCCAGTGAAAAAGGTTTCAAATTGTCATATTTAAATGGATGATAAGAGGCAATGAGGAATATGGATTTTCAGATAGCAAGAAATATCTGGTGTCCAATAATGTAGTAATATTTCTAGTCATACTCAGTCCAAATCTAGACTCATAAAACATCATATCTAAGCATAAATAAATAAATAGAATAATTTGTGGGGAATGATGTTTTTAATAACCAATCTTTTTATTTGAGCAGCAAAAACAGTAATAATAAAATATTTTAATTATTTAAAGTGATTTAATAAAATGTTTCAATATAATTAATTTTTTGCCTTGCCCTGGATAAGAGTAGAGATTTATTCATCCAAATATTACATTGCTATAAATTACATCAGGGAACATGACTTAAATCCAAGCAAAAAATTAAAAAATTCCTGAGTCAGGATACTTGCCTTCAGTCTCCTGCGGTATTCTTTTTGAAGTTTTTTTCATCTTCACATAAGTCTGTCACAAAAATGTAACTGGAATTTAAATTTTCTCCAGAACTAATTGAAGAGTAGGCAAGTGTTCAGAAAGCACCGAGCCCAAGCAGAATATGTTTTAACTATATAAGAAAACAGAGGAAAACAAGGCACAGACAACAAACTGTGATTAATAATGCTCAAGGAAAGCAATAATATGTCTTTCTAAAACTAGTGTTTTTCTTTAAAAGGGCAAATTACAACCCTTCTTGTTCGAATTGTTGGAGTTGACCCTAGTGTTGATTGTGGAGGGAAGAGAGGAGAGAAGTACATTCTTGTTGATAGTTCTGCTTTTCTGTCTTCGTGTGGAGTACATATTGACAGGACAACCCACTGTCTGCTTGAGAGCTTGTAAGCAAAACATGGAGCAGCTTTATGTTATCCATGAAAACCGTAAGTGTGACACTGCTGATTGATCTGCAGAAAGATCACATTAAAAATATTTGAAGGAGATAGACAAAAAAATTTATAAATTCTCAGAACAAAAAGTGAAGATCTTAGAAGCCTTATATTAGAATGCACCTCAGGCACACCCTGGCTATCTAAAAAGATGCCGAACCCAAGGTAGTTGGTAAAGCTGTTTCAGGGATCTCCAGCTGGCAGCTCATCAAGATAGGTAGAAAAGATTCACAGAAAGAATTGTGATTTGGAAATCCTGTCTCTCTTCATTAGCCATATAGGAAACCCATGAGTTTTCTCACTTTTCCAATTTTCTCCTCCCTCCTATCATGGGAGAAGTGAGCAAGCAGCTGTGTGGTTCTTGGTTGTGAACTGGGGTTAAACCACAACACTTTGGCACTCAAATAGGCTTTTTTAGTAGGTTCTATTTGCATCTCTTTTTCTTGGGATGTCTAATTTCTTAAAGCTGCACTGCACCACGTTAGTCAGCTCAGAACACCTCAATGAAACTCAAGGAAGCTATTCAGCCACTTAGCTCCACAGACTGCTTTTTTCAATGTGCTAATTTGCAGAAATAGGTTACTGATTTCACTACTGATGATGAGATCAAAATAAGCTGTTGCTGCTCTCACTGCATTGAGTGACAGATACCCCCCTGCAAAGACCAAGTTTGCCTGAATTTTTTTCTGAAAAATCAAGCTGTTAGCTCTGCTGCTAAATGCCGATATCAGCAAAGAACTTTTAAAAAACAGAGTGTGTTCTGTTTTTAATCCCCAGAATAGAGTACTTCCATCTATCAATAAGAAAAATACACTGTATAAAACCTAGCGTTATCCCTGAAAGAACAAAAGACGTGGCTGTGGTTATTACTCTTGAATGAGTTTCAAATATTTCTGTATCAAGAAAATCTGAAAATATAAAAGAATTCTAGAGAACTTAAAAAGTGTCCTTAGTAAAGTATTAGTGGGAGACAATGCCCCCTTTCCAGCTATCTGAAATTACAAGAGAAAGCCATTTACATTGAATTGACATATATCTCCATGAGTACTAAAAGTATATCCAATGGTTTGTTATCAGCTAAGCTATCAAAATCAGTAAAATGCTTTTCTGTAAGACTTAGGCTGTTAGAGCATTGTTTACTTTATTTCAGAACAAAAGAAACATCTACAATGACAATGTGAGTTTGTTGCCCTTCACTCTTAGGTCACCTCTTTTAAGAAGCCTAGAAATATAAAGACATATGTTTATATTTAATGTACCATATAGGGAAAATGTGTCACCAATCATACTTAAATTGGCTGAAAGAAAGAGGAGGCAATAGACAGGAGGACAATAGAAGGAGACAATTGAAGGAGAACAATAGACAAAAGAATAAGGACATGTAGCATAGAGGAAAACTATTTCAGTGGGATAACCATGACATCTCTCATGGGCTGTGATCCCAAAAGCTGTCAGAGAAAAATCTGCATTAATCATGTCCATTTGCTACTTGTTGAGGTCTGAAATTTCGCATGATTCTGTAGCAAACACAGCTAATAATCACTCATAACGCCATTGGTAACACTCTGTAAAGCCACTTATTCTGAATGAACAGCATTTCAGGACACAGACCAACAATCATACAAAATGATCCCAGTGACACTAGAGTGATGATGGTTGTTCTCATGTACCACAGAACCAAATCTCTACATCATTATTTAAAAAACAAATACAGAAAAAACCAACCAAACAAGAAAACCCTCCCCTGTTAAACTGTTGCAACTCATACCAACTTTAATACTGCTGGAGGGCTGTATAGATATTTCCTCGTATATCTACAGTCTATGAAGCTATAACTGTATTGGTTTAAGATCAGAATGGACATTCTCTTTCAAAATAATAGTCACTGTATTTGGAATAATTACTCTAGAGTATAACAGCTTTGGTATACAGCTTTTCCACATGGGAGCTAAGACTCATAGATGATAGAACTGTGGCAGAATAATTAGGCCATTATGTCCATGCCAGCATTGTCAATAATCATACTATTTTTACTTTCTTTTCCTAGATAGTTTCTACTGGATGTTTATGTTGCACATACTCTATCTAGTTTTTCTTATTTAGAGGACCATTATAAAATGGTCCACCTGAAGAGCTGCAGCTATAGAATAGGGACAGCATCCTGGTAGTGGGTGAGGCACTGGGAGCTGTGTCCAGTGAAGCACTCAAGCACCCGGATCCTGAGCCCCCCAACAGCACCATGAGGAAAGGGTGACTGGCAGCAGTGGGAAGCTGCTGCTTTGTGGGCCAGACAACATGGTCTCTTACCTGGCTTGCTGCTTACCAGATGCTGGGATTTGTAGAGGCTCCCAAGGCTTGTCCAGCCCTTGGACTGTCACCCCTTGCTGCGTTTCCTCAACGATACTCTCAAGAAGATCTGGAGAATATGTCAAGTAGGATTTAATTACTTTGGTTATGAGGGTGAAGGTCATAGAAGCTGGAGTCCCATATGGTTTTCTTTTGAATCCTGTCAGTGAGGGTTTAATGAGTGGCTGGATCCTGTGGAATAGCAGCCATTTCTGCTACTGGTGTCAAAAACATGGATTTGACTTTTATGATAATTGGACCCTTTCTCAGGATGATGGATTGCTAAGAAAGGCTTGGGATACACCTGACCAAGTGTGGCAAAAGCATCTTTACCAACAGGCTGGCTAACCTGCTGAGAAGAACTTTAAACTAAAACAAATGAGGAAGGAAGATGACCCCAGATTGAGTAAGAAATTGGTGGACAGGAATGGCAAGTAAAGGGCTCAGGATGGTCATCTCAGAAATGTGGCCAGGTAGTTGACATAACTGGAGCTCAGCAGTGGATAAATACAGGCTCTTCAGAAAGGACAAGCCTTAGTGATCATA